>NC_046376.1:13394348-13626848 GCF_011125445.2 Fundulus heteroclitus
GGTGTTCTCTGAATTTGACTGAATTTAAGCAGCAGGCACCTTTTTTCTATATACAGTAATTACACTGTTTGCATTGGTAATCTCAGGAACCAATAGCAAGCCCACATCTGCACGTGGGTGCATAAAACGCATACCCTTATGCAGCATGGCCTTTCCGACACGGCCACCTCTCAGGAGACCTTCTTGGAGACCACTTCCACTTGCACTCAGTTCTGCGTTCTCAGCACTTGTTGCATATGTATATTATATGCATCTCAGCCAAAGCACACTTTTGCTCATTCCTGCATGTGTATGAAGAAGCAAAAGCAAACACAGACACTGCTAATCCACCACAGGTTCAGATTTTGGCAATATGTCATCAATTTTGCATTCAGTGTACTTTCACACAGTCAGCAGCCTAAAAATAGCTGAAGGACTCTGGCTCGCTGCCCGGCCTCTAACTGTCAATATGCTATCTTCCCTCTCGCTTCGACATTCAGTGTTTAACGTACACTAACGCAGCCAGAAACAGCACTAACCTGTAAGTTCATTATTTGGAAAGCCCTGGCGGTGTAAAATGTTAGGCCATTGGTATATCTGAGTAGATTGTTTTTAGCTGTTTAAACCAGAAGTAACAAGGGAACACTTATACCTTCTTGGAAAACAAATAGTTTCTGTTTTTTTGGCTTTGATGTCCAAATACCAGACAACATGAGGGCATTTCTCAGCTATTTATTTGCACAGCCAATTGTTGTGTCTATTCCAAGAGCTGTAGTCTCAGCTCCCCTGGCTGTTTATCAGCTCCCGTTAACTGTGCCTCTTTATCAATCCTATCTTTCCGTCTGCCTGATTCTGGTTTGAGAACTCCTCCTCACTTTGCTTTTGATGACGGTTAGAGATAGCGAGGGCTCTGGCACTGCATGCTCCTATTTTCATTTTATGCAGAGGAATGTTTGCTTCACAGATTCTCGGAGAGGCCAGACTGAGGTCCAGAGCTCTTTAACAAACGTCAACTACATTTATTACATTGTTAGTGGCATTTTGGGAAAATAATTTGAACTTTTTTTTTTTCTCTTTTAACTTTGAAGTTTGACGATGTCATAAGATGTTTTTTCACACTTGTGTTGAACAGCCCACTCAGAAAAAATTACCCTGCAGCTTGAGGCTTGAGGCCGTTCATTGCGCAGTTACCAGACTTATCTGAAATTCTGATCGATACGCTATCAGTTTCGACTCGCACGGTGTGATTGTGCTCACGGCTGATGCATCAAGAATAAAAAATATCACTCATTCTCTTAAAAACCTGAAAGACCGGGTTGCGACACATCTTTCATCCAGTTGCTCAAGCTCTGCAGGCAGTTTATGTATTGACAGAATGAGATAGTGCACTATAGTCTGGAGGGTGGAAGGTCAACCCTAATGTAGCTAACCCAGCAGGGGAAGCAGGCAATGCAAAGTAAAAAGTAAGAACTATAGCTCAAACTGTTCTTCCTCACTAAGACTGCCACTCACATGGTCATGTGTGGCACTGTCCCCCATGAACAGATGCACCCCAAGCCAAGATAACCAACACCTTTCTACTTCTGAGCTCAGGGTGAAATAAGAGGTGGAACGTACCCCAGAGGAGGCAGGCCTGAGTTACTGTAGATTATACAACGTGAAGAAATGAGAGCAAGTTCACATTTTATCACACTAAAACCACAAACCACAGATAAACGTCTGGATAAAAAACCTGACAAAACCTTTGAGATGTACTGACACTTCTTTTAATCTGACTGTTCTGGTTAAATCCAATTACAACCGATGGTTTTTGAATAGAGTCCACCTGTTTATAATGTCATTTCAGCTGCTCTACTGTTTCCAAGTTTAGGACGTCTCAGTTCATCATCCGAACATCGTAAGATTATGGCGACACAAGCACTTGTCAAAAAAAAAGCAGCCGAGAGGCCCATGGTAGCTTTGGAGGAGCTGCAGAGATTCACAGGATTTGAGTTGTCCTATCAGTCCTTCACACTTGACAAGACAACTATTAGATCTTTAAAGAAGAGGGGCAAGAAGAAGGTCGCAGTTGAAAAAATGCCGGAAGATGTTTTGTTTAAATTGCGCCCCTGGCTATGAGGGGAAGACAGTACCGAGTTGGAAGAAGCAGCTCTGGTCAGGTGAGACCAGAATTAAACATTTGACCTGCATGCAAAGCAGAAAACTACCAGTCTGCGTAATGCTGAAAACAACATCCCCATGGTGAAACACGATGAGGCTGCCGGGATGCTTTTCTTTAGCAAGAGCAGGAAAGCTAGTCAGAGTTAGTGGGACGATGGATGGAGCTAAATACAGGGCAATATTAGAAGGAAATCTGTCAGAGGCTGGAAAAAGTGTGACACTGAGCATGAGGTCATCAGAGTCACAGCTGGTCATCTATGATCAATGCATATCCATGTTAGAATGGCCTAGTCAAATTTTAGACCTAAATCCAGAAAGGCATACGCAACAAGAGTTGATTTTAAAATGGCCATTTCTTGGATCCTCTCCATCAAATCTGACTGAGCTTAAGTGAATGTGCAAATTATTTGATCTCTGGATGTGCAAAGCTGGAAGAGACATACCTGCAAATAGGGCTGGGTATCATCTAGGATGAGCCAATTCGATACGATTCTCAATACATAGCTCAGCTTGATTTGATTTGACTCCACTATCGATATTTATTACTTTCAAATTGATGCTCAAAGTCATTCAATCAACAAAACCAGCCAAATATCATATTTATGTTGAATTTATTGATTTTACGTCATCTCATTTTAGGGACAAAGGTGCTTCTAAGATCCTGTTGGCCATTACGCAAATTTCCTCTCACTTGCACTTCCTCGCTGTGAATAGCAATGGCGCCCCCTAGGGGTTGGGAGGTATATTGATACTGAAAGCCAGAATAGCGATATTAAATCATATTTAAAAACATCAATATTAATCTTTGTATCAATCTTTATGCAAAGCCCTACCTGCAAATGACTTGCAGTTCTAACTGCAGCAACAGATGATCCTGTAAGTATTGAATTGAGGATGTTGAACACATACTTCATGCTGGTCGGCATAAAATCCCAATGAAATACATTGAAGTTTGTGGTTTTAACTGGAAAAAAAACATAAGGAGGTCATTGAAATAACATTTTGGTTCATTTTAATTTCTATGAAAGCTGTTATTTTATCCCAATCTCCTTTCTGTCACAAACAATCCTCCTGCGCAGCTGGACGTTTTACAACGAAACTCTCAGGTTAAGTGGTGTTGTAGTTAAAGAGCTTCACGGCAACCATATCCCATTACATTGGCCCATAACCCTCCTCTGTTTAGAAAGCTACAGCCAAAACCTTGGTTTTGGCTATAATGTCCTCGCTTGCAAAGAGAAGTGAAAATGCTAAAACAGAGGAACTTTCTTCACTTTCTCATTGAATGTGCAAGACATTAGAAGCAGAAAATTAATCTGCACTCTTAAGATCAGTCATTACCAAAAAAAGGAATGTCAACCATCAAAATAGATCGCTTTCTTGTATATTTTGCAAAAGATCTATAAAAACCTAAAACATTCACCTGGCAGACTTTTTATGTCTCAAATTGGAAGGGATCTTTATACCAACTTTGAATTATTTCATAAAAGACAGTTTAAAGTGCTTGCTTCATCTAAAATACCCCCTGCCTATTGACTCAGAGGTGATTGGTACCTCCACATTTTTGGAACTGCAGTGGAAATAAAAATGACACCCAGATTTGTGTGTTTATGTGTTGGTCACCTGAAAAAGCAAATTTTATGTTACCACCAAAAAAATCCTTTCTGATATTCATTATGTCTAGAAACAGTACATAATTTATACATTTTTATTGTGGAAGGGACCAGGTGCTGAGTTTGTAGAATTTTTAAATGGACAATTGCAGGTTTATGATTTAACCTCGATCATAGTACTGAAGAAATGAACTTTCTTGACATAAAAGTAACAAATATAGAGAAAAACATCCGGTTTCATCATATCCACTGCAAAAAAAAGTTTACCCAAGACAGCTCAAATGTGCGACATTCCAGAGCAATACAATCAGAGCAAAGAGGAGATGTTAGAAGAATTCAAAGAAAGAAATGACAAAAACTGGCTAAGATCTGGGGAAAATGAGGTGGATCCAGTAAGCAGGAATTTTTATTTAGAAAATAAGAAACCTCTGAAACCTGAATAAACCCTTTTTTGCACAACCTTTACACCAAAACCAAGTAAAATTAAAGAAATTGTTTTAAAAAATATTGGCACATTCTTCAGCAACCCAAACTTACAAGGGTTTTTTGAAGAACCCCCGGTGATAACATCATGCATAGTGTTGTTAGAGCTTTTCGGAACCCTAAAACCACAGTAAAACAATGCAAACCCCTAACTCATAAGGTAATGTGAAAGTCTTGCATGAATTGTCGTCCATTAAACACCTGTTTAAAAATGAATAATGTAAAAGGCTTTTTTACCCGCAAAACTAAAACATTTCGTCTACATTACACAACACCGTGCCCAAGTTTGAAGCAGTTATGCTTCTTTGGACTCATATTCAACCAGTCAGTAAGCACTTCCCTTTGAATGCTGATTGGTCAGTCTGTGCATGTGTGAATTTGTGATCGGTTCAATTGTATTTTCTTTTTTCTGTACATGTTTTATTTCATTTCGACAGAAACTGTTGGGTGATTTGTAATTACCAGCTGTGTTGGTCAGCTAATAAAGCTGATTCCTGGTACTTCAGCCGTGGCTGGAGTCTTCCCCCTCACCAAACCACCAAAAGTAATCCAGTAATCGTTCCTCTTTTGTTTACAGCCCAGACTTCTCATCCCTTTCCGCTGACAGCAATTTTGACCAACATGGCTGTACGCAACTGGGATGTGGGCTGCAGTGAAACACAATCCCGGAGACAGAAACTCAAACAGGATTCTGCCCTGTGTCTGATCAAAGTGACGTGCACCGTTTGGTTTTACTATTCATGTCTCTTTGCAAACCCCACAATCCTATATCAAAACGCTGTGTTGCTAGGGAAAGGTGGGCAGAATGTTGAGTTTGAGGACGGTTTGTGCTCAAACAATCCCAACACAACTCTTTCCTCGCATTTAAAACAAAATTCAAACACATTTTAAAGCTCTGCCTTGTCTGTTTTTTTTTTTTTTTTTTTCATTTCTAGCTATAACGTCTTGCTCTCCTTCTGTCCAGAGGCTCGCAGCCAACCTGCAATCTGGGGTCCCAATCAGAGCCTCTACTCATGGCTGCCTCACACAGACCAGCGTATCAGGTTGTCTTGCGTGCATGAATGTGTGTGTGTGTGTGTGTGTGCGTCTGTGTGTTTGCTAATCGGGAATCATGTGTCATCTCCTGGAAAGAGAAAAAGAAGGACTGTGGAAGGTGAGAAGGAAGACAATGAAAGAGACGAGAGTTCTGAGAGGAAAACTAAAATCCAGATGTTTCTCCATTCAGGTTCCTTATATGCCAGAAATCATTTGAAAAAGAAACAAATCCTGTGAGACAAGACTATACTGATGTCTGAGGATTTAATGTACGGCATATACTTTTGGTGTTTCCACCATCTTCTGTTGTTTTAGGGACTATAAATAAATTAAATAAAAAGACAGGGCTTTTTTTTTTTTTTTAGCAAACCGAGGGAATGAGCTCTAAAAATAAAATAGATTGTTCCTCCAGGTCTGCGGGAGCAGGGGCCCCGTGTGTATTGTTTTGGGATATGGTGGGAGGACAGGGAGGATCTGGGCTGGAGGGAGATTCTACGGAGACAGTAATCAGCTGCTGTACTCTAAACAGGACCACGTTGAAAAAAATATCTCTGGTAACCTTTCCTGCAAAAAAACGTCATTTACAGAATATCAAAAAAAAAGAAGAAAGCATAACATTCCAATAAAAGTCAGTTCAGACAATGTCTTTTGTTAAAGCACACAATTGTGACTCGTGTCTGGGTGAAATGTGGCATTAATCGTCTTTATCGTCTGAACAGCCACAGTAAATCTAAGGGTAGTCATTAAGCTGCAGAACGTGTGCCAGCAACTGAGAGGGCTTCCTGTTGAGGAATGAGTGAAAGCCAGCTGACTGAGAAGTGTGAAACCGTCTGCGTAGAGCAGAGAGGGGGGGGGGAAATGAAGGGATATTATGGGAGGGTGAAGCCTGAGTGCTGCCGGGCTAAATAAGACATGTGTCTGGAGTTAAGGCCGGCCCACCTTCCTCCTACAGCTGGGTCTGTGTGAACTATTAAGTCAATGCATCACTGAAACTCCGTCTAGATTGCTCCAGTAGCAGATAAAATCAAGTAATGACCTATTTTTTTTTCTTTCTGTAGCGCAAGTGGTTATTTCATTCAGATTTCTATTAGTTTTAAGCGTGGCCATCTAAACGGAGAGGTACCCAGATGGATATGACACCAACCATCAACTACAGCATCCCCCAGCCTGTGCCGTGAACCCCCTGCAAGTGGTCCAAAAAGTGGCGGAGCGTCTGGTCTTCATTCACCCTAAAAGAGCACGCGTCACCCCTCTGTCCATTGAGCTCCACTGGCCACCCTTAGCTGCCCGCATAAAATTCAAGTCAAATCACCTAGAAGGTGCTTAATAGAATGGCTCCCATCTATTTCAAAGCTCTGGCAAAGGCTCACGTCACGACTCAGTTAAGAGATTGACAACTACCGGTGCCCACAACACGGTCAAGGCTCTTCATGTGTCGGAGCACGGTGGTACAATGACCTACAACGGTTACCAGAACAGGGACTGCATCCTTTTCTATCTTCAGGAAACTCTTGAGGACAAAGCTCTTCCGAGAGGCTCTCCAACCCTGGCACCTTCTTTTTCACCCCCCGCTGCACGCTTAGTGCACTTCCCTCTACGCCTGCACTCTATTTCTACACCGTCACCTCAGACCGGGCTTGACTAGTGCTCTGGCCTTATTGTTAACTTTAATATTAACGGCATTTGCTAAATCCTTGTGTGTACCTCGCTGTGGATAAAAGAGGCGGCTGCCAAAAAACAAAAACAAACCTGAACATAACGTTATGAGAGCGCACTAAATGGAACTATGGTTTTGCAAAACCATCATGTTCTACTTGGAATGACAAGAAGCTTGTTCTTTAGGCAATAAATTCAGTACGTATGAAGAGATGTCTTATTTTTATGTGACTGAAGTACCCTTCTATTTAGCTTTTCTTTAAAAACTGTAAACAGAAGCAATGCAAATTAAATGGGGAGAAATCAATAACACTGGTTGTGGGTGGATAAATCAGACAGAGAGTGAACGTTTTGTTCATTTAGTTGGTGCATTGGAAGAAGGAAACTGGGCAGCCAAAAGGATTCCGAGTTGGTTTGACAAGGGCCAAACTGGGATGGCTCCATGAGTGAGTCGGATCATCTCCAAATCTTCAGCCTTTGTAGGATGTTCCCACTACACAGTGATCAGTATCTACCTCCAAATCCCACAGATCTCAACCCAATAAAGCATCTGTGAGATGTACTTGGCAACAAATCCCAGGTGTGGAGTTCCCAGCTTACATTTAAGAGCACTTGGCTCAGCGGTGACCATCTTGGTAGCAAATAAATAAATAAATACAGTGTAAGATATGCGGTCATGCATGTTATGGTTGACCTGTGTACTTGATGCAATTAGGTACATGGTAAGGACAAATGATGAGACAGAGTGAAATAAATTACAGTAAAAAATAAATGCTTTGAATGAGCGCGTTTGAGGAAGTGTGTTTTTAAAGATTAGAAAAAGTTGGAAAAATAACGTTTTTTTTACACAATATCAAGTAATTTAGATCTGAATCATATAAAATAAAAACAGTGTTCAAACAAAATACTGATTTAAAAAAAAAATTACTTCAAGCATTTCAATTATAGTCTAACTTCATCTGAATTATAAAATGAAGAATTGTAGGAGCAGATTTAAGCACGGCTGCTATCGCTAGACATTAAGAAAAGCACAAGCTCTGTGTAAATACTGCAGCGCAGTGACAGCGAGGGAAAAAAAATCACTTTGTCAGAAAAAAAAAATGTTCCTGATGACGCTTCCTGGGTTGTTGGGGGGGGCGTGGTAGTGGGCGTGGTTTTGCGGGGAGTGTCTCTGCACAGCCAGTCGCGCGGCTCAGCTGAGGTCAATGGGCGGGGCTTATGTCTCCACACCATCCTGACCCAGCTGCTGCACGCTTTTGTTCAAACTCTGAAGTCAGCCTGTGTGTGGAGCAGAGGAACACATTCACCAGACTGAACTGATGTGCGTAGAAGATGCTAAGGAAGACGTCGTAGTTTAAATTTACAGCAGCAGCAGCGGCGGAGGAGGATATTAATCTGGCTTTCCTTTTTGTTTCGCTTCGGATTTATGAAGTTTTTTTTAAAGAGTCGCCTTGGATAAAGCAGCTGGAAAGAAGGTGGAAGGCTTCCCATGAATCACTTCCCTGTTGGACTATGACTGCTAAAATATACGGACTCTAAATATATATATGTTTTTACATTTTTATTAGTTGGATTTTGCTAACCAAGAAGGGGGAGGACAGGCTTATATGCTTCCCCTCGCCTTCATCCCTGGATCTCTATGGGGAGCGCACGCCGCCAGCTCTCACGCAACCTCTGGAGTCACTTGCGGCGTGAACGTTGAATCCACCGACCTGGAGAGCAGAAAACGACACGCTTAACCGCATTTGAATGCCTGTGCCAGGAGTTAGCTGGTTTTTGTGCTGCAGGCAGGACTTCAGTTTGCTGGGACGGAACTATGGGGAGAAAGAGGAGGAAGAGTGCTTTGAGTTGCGCAACAAGGAGGACTTGGCTCCCAATGGACGGGTAAAAAAAAAAAAAAAAAAAAAAATCTCCACTGGCTCTATTTTGATACTTCATGTGCATGAATGTTGACAAAATGTCAGATTTTTTTGCTCTTAGTTTGCTCTAACACACTTTTTTTTAATTGCTTTTTGTTAGTAGAACTTGTGGGATATCATATTATTAGGGATGTTGTTGGCACAAGTTCCAAAACTCTTATCCAACTTAAATTATATAAAATCGTTAATGCATTTTAAGATTAAGGAGACAATGTTTTGCTGGAGCTTTTTTGCTGTGAATGCTTCGGATCAGTGGGTTTTTGGGGTATAATGTACAAAGGATTGGGCGATTACAGTAAGTTATGATCTCAGAACTGACAAAAGTTTCTGTCACACTATTCCTGTGTTCTGAAGTGCTTTTCAGATGATGCTAGGAAACAAAAATAAAGTATTGTGCTTACAGTAACAGTGCTCCCCCCGCCCCCACCTATTTGCTGTGCTAGCTGTTCTGCTAGTGGTTAAAAAAAGGGGGGGGGGGACCTTTTCCTCACTTTCAAAGACAAATTTGGCTGTTGGGGAACTCTTTCGCATTTCATGGATGCACTGCACTAAGAAAACGTGCTTTGTAATTTTTATTGTTTATCATTGGGATCAAACTAGAGATTAGATTGGGATGTTGCACGCATCGGTAAAGCAGTGTTCACTGCAATTTGATAGGTTTGTCAGTTCTAGTGCGGAAGCTACAGAGGTGCCACTGATCGCTTGAAGGCAACAGGTTCAAAATTGCACTTGGCAAGCACCATTAGGATGTTTATTGAGAAGCTGACTGCAGGTTTGCCAAGATCAGTTAGCCTGACTGACAAGCAGTTGGTACCAGCCTGTTGTACTCGTATTATTTTTCTAACAAAGGAAACGGCGAGAAACGGAGAGGTTCTGTGCAATAGGAATGTGAAAACCACAGTATTTATGCGGTCTTTTTTTTTTTACTACGCTTATTTTTCAGCATCAAAGTGATCTTAGATAAATGTTTGCGTTAATACTTTGGCAGCAGTAGGAATAAGTGCAGCATTTCTGTCTGCAATATAAGCAATGAGATCATGTTAGTTTTTTGTCAGGACTGCATAAAATTGGGAAAATTACGAATGCAATATTGACTGCGATAAATGCATATTCTTACCATACTTCTCACCACGATGACTCCACCAGTGGGGTTGAGATTATCTTGGTCGCAAAAGATTTAACGTCACATGATGTGGGCGCAATGAACGTACATGCAAAAGGCCATGTATATTATTGCCTGGTGGAGCATATGATATAATGAAATATAGCAGTCTTCCAAGTATTGCATCAAACTAGTCCTTTGTGTCTGCAAGATCGTACAAGGTTATATTGTGATGGTTGCAATTTTTACAACACAAATTTTTGTTTTGCTTTTCTTTCTTTTTTTATTCCAAACTGGTAAACTGCGTTATTTTTACTCAAGGTGACCATATACCTTTTTTAAAATCTCACTCAAACCCCAAGTTTTACAAGTAGATGAAGAGTGAGCATGCTTTCTACTGCACCGAGCCATTCAATGTGACAATGTTGCTGTTGGTCATGTTGCTCAGACATGACAGTATAGAGGTTTAATTGCACGTTGGGTGTTCAATTTATGGTAATAGTCAGTTCTCCCTCCGTGTGCAGCCTTTATTATTTCGCGTCGGAGCAAAAAATAACACGCTGCTGGCGGCCGCTCGGCTTGACGTTCACGTTTGCACGGCCTCTGAGGCTTGTGCAACATTGAGCAATCCCACTCGCACACGCTCTGATGCAAGCTATAAAACTCGGCGAGTTGAACTGAGCTTGTGTGCTCGGGCCTCCGTCCGCTCGGTTGCAGGGAAAACTACGGCCTTGTCTCCTCTCTGTAATGCTAGTCATCTGATCAGGCACAGAGAGTTCAGCATTGTCCGCCCACTTGTGAGGGGCATTGTTGCCTCGCAGTGAGGTTGGCTCTTTCTGTATGTATCTCTTTATGTACAGGGCCCTTAGGAAAACCCTCCCTCAAAGTATTCGTCAGGATTTTGTGGTTTCTCACTTATTTTCACTGTGTGCTTCCCATTTCTCAGTGTCGCTGCAAGATAAATCAGTAATATAAATCTATATTTAGTCATACTATGGGCTCACGCTTAGCGTTCGGTTCTGCGATGAGGCCTCAATAGCGCTTTGATTCGCAACTTGCATATCCGGCTTTTCTGTTTATTGGCCTCTTTGTGCGCTTGCAGCCAACCAGCACGGCGCTATAGATATTTGCATGAAAACGTTTGGGGGCAGATAAGTTTACACAGTTATTGGCTCAACAGAAGTCTTAACTGCACAAGCAACCCCCTAGATAAGAGCAACATCTGCTGCTTGGTGAGGTGTTGGTGTGAAACCCACCTTCCATTCCTTTTAGCATGCCATCTGGCTAGCCCTTGGTGGCCGGAGGAACCCCGGTGGTGCCCCATATCTGGAATCAACACCACACTCTTGCAGCGTGTCTCAGTAGAGATAACCTCCTAAACTGATGTTAACAGATACTTTCGCTTTAATTTTTCCAGATCTCTCATTAAAATGCAACCTCAGCTCCTCACGAAAGTATCAGTTTAGTGTTTGTTGCACTGCGGATTGGTTGGCTGAGAAGAGGAGCTATTAGATGACCGAGTTTTGACAGATTTCAGGTTTCTGAGCTTAGTCAGAATGACGTGTGCCTTGATCTAGTGCATACGCCACAAATCCTGCTCCTTATCATTTAAATTTAAGTCCAAACAACATATTATTTTAACTTTTTAGGAGATAATTCATTGGTTGGGAATCATTAAAACACATTTACTTCAGCAAATATGTGAGCAGATTATTTTCAAAACAAGAAAACCTGTCTTAATTTATTAGGAATAAAACCGCAAAGATAGGGTTGGAGTTTGAAAGTTGCGTAAATGGCCAATTCCACTGAATTCATTCCTTAGAATAAAATGTGAGTAGTCAAAACGGCTGTTGCTCACAGGCCCGTATTAAGACAATGTGGTACCCCTGGGCACTATACCTCAAAGCCCCCCCCCCCCCCTTACCCATGCTGTCCTCCGGTCAAAAACATCAGACATAATCAAGGGGATTTCTGTAATGGATTAATTTTCTGTAGCGTTAAAAAAGACGATACATTTGCACGTACTTGTGGACCAGCTCAACTATGACAGATTGGGGAGGGGGAGGGATAGATCATGTAGCCTGATCTTGATTTATTTATCATTTATTATTATTGTGACATCATTCTTCACAAAACGAATAATGCATGGTCTTTCAACAATTTCAAGTAAATAATATAACAATTTATGAAAAATATATTTTTAAAGCATGTGTCATGTGGTGCCCCCCCCATGGTTGGTGCCCCTGGGCACTGGCCACCTGGCCCTTATGGATAATCCGGCCCTGGTTGCTCATGAAAGGTTTGAAATATTACTGTTGTGTTGCCTGTTATACAAGGCTTTGCTTTAGGTATTTGTTCTTTATGATTCCTTTTTGGGCTTGTTCTCAAAGCAAAAACAAATTAGCTTCATTTAGGGTTGTAAATTATTCACAACAACCTTCAAAATGTGTTGAAATTGTTTATGCAATATGCCCAGACAAGCAGGTCAATCATTGTCAATGTTATGAGATCCTGTAAGGAGACTTATCGTAATTCCACTCAGTTGATATGAATTAAAGAAAAAAAAAAAAAAAACACAAGAAATCTTAGAGGCTTAAATTTATTTTCTTGGTGGAAGATCTTATCCATATATTGATAATGGTTATACTCTTAAAAGGGACCGTCTCAAATTTATGAGCCTTTGTCTTTTGACGATCCCCACCCCCACAGAAACACACACCCATTGATTTATTGTCGGAAAGATTCATGAATATAAATTGACTTACCCTGAGACATAACATGCTAATCTTAGTGATGTATATTTTTGTACACTGTCATGTGGCTTGTTCAGTTTATCAGATTAGTTCTTAATAGAAGGGACCACTTTGCCAACTGAAGCCGTTCTGTCAAGTAATCAAACGTGATGAACTATCTCCTTGGAGCCAGCAAAGCTTATGATAAATACATTGCCTTGTATGAGAGTTACTCATTATTGAATTAAGCAATCCCTGTTTTCGCTCGATTTTTGAAAGTGGTTTAAGGGAAATGTTGTAGCTTGTTGTCAAAATCCAGCATTTTGCTAGTAATTACATACTGTATTTAAGAGAATATACTGAAATCTTATTTCCGTGGTGTTGACAGAGTTGGGTAGATGTAGAAGTGAATCCTCAAAATATACTACTAAAGAGCCCCTGCTGTTATACATTTCCTGTCTTGCCATGTGACAGAATATTAGGTTTTGTCACATCTTTGAAGTATGTAAGTCACTTTTGGTGTGCTACCTTTCTGAATAGTGCTTGTATATCAGGATCAATAGCGCAGAATTCAGTGTTCTGTTGCAGCTTGACCGGGTACATTACTTATCACTATTGGCTTGTTTAATTTTATTATTGATTGATTAATTGATTGATTGATTGAATTAAAGGACTGCCTGGGAATTACATTTCTAAAGCTCCGTTGAGTACACCTGTGTGTGGTCATATAATCATTAGCCAAATTAGTCAGACAGTAGGTGAGGCTGTCAGTTTCACGTTCAGTTCAAAGCATCCTGAGGTAAGTGAAGCCTCTGCAAAGAGTAGTAGGAAATTACAGAATGCTATTTGTAATTGCTGTTATGGCATTTGTGTTGCAGGTGTGCCAATTCTGTAGCAGTGGTACACATGTGCGGTATATGTGACGCGTTAAAGCCGCATGTCCAAAACACCTATGCTCAACTTGGCTTATCTGGTGATCAGATTGTCTACAGATTTTACCGTAGCGGTACATCTTCCTAGTAGATTTAAACAAAAGGCAGATGCGGAATAGCTTGAAGGGGTGTTTATAGTTGCGTTTTCAGGGAACATCCTTGCTGTGGCACTGCTGTGTCTGTGTGTTCCTCATTTGCCTTCACAACAGGGCAATACTCGGTTTTGTCGGCCTTTCTCCAGGAATGACCACAATGACCCACAAAAACTGGTGCAGTCTCAACCATCAAGATTTTGAATGTCCTCACCACAAGCCAGGGGATGCCATGACCGGTGGCATTCCCAGTACCTGGGCCATATATGTCAGTTTTCTTCAGTCTGTCTGGGGTGGAACTTTGAGTCGGAGCTGACGCAGTTGAAGCTTTGGTCCTTAAGAGCAGAAGGCCATGTCATAACCTTTCCTCTCCGTGTTTACAGTGCTCATTCAAAGAAACAGCTCCCCAGCAGCTGCCCAAACAGTCCTCAATGAGCTGAATGCCTCCACTGTTGGGACAGCTTGGCACTAGGTTTTGGACGCGGCATCTATCATTCACTTTTCTTTCCATGTTTGAAGCTCCTCTGCTCGGTTCCATGTAATGTTTAGTCACGTTCACCAATAAACTACCACCGCTGAGTGTGTTGGCCTTGGCAGTCGCGAGTGCGGACTGGAACACAGCCTCGCATCTTGTTCCTGGTATAGTCCAGCTTTGGAGAGGGAGGTGGATCCCGTTAACCATCAAAACTGCCCTCTGCCTTCAGAGGTGTCATGGTACGCTGGTTTATATTTGGTTTCCGTTGCGTCTCTGCCTCACCACCTCCAGGCCACACATCTGGTCTTCAGGCCGACACTAGCGGAGCCCAAGCATTTCCTCCTGGTTACTCAGCCTCCCAGGAGAGCAGAAGGGAAAGAGAGCAAGAGAGTAGACTGTGGAAAGCAGGAGCGGAAGTAAGCCACGAAACGAACACATCAGGGCTTCTTTCCCTCTTTTCCTTTACGCTCTACTCTAGTCTGGAGTGATTCATCCTATGCCCATCCAAAAGGGAGATTTTTTTTTTTTTTTTTTTCACAAAAGCTCTGCATCGCACGCTATCTTTGTTCTTCATCCCCCAAAAAAACATAAACTCTATTGGACAGCTTTTTTCAGTTTCTTTTTGTGAGTGCTGGCTCAAACAATTGCTGTCTGTAGATCATTGATTATCTGCTCTGTTTTTATTCTGAAATTGCAGCTTGTCAGTCCCTGACGTTATTAATTATGATTTGTTGTTTTTTGTTCCTGCAATCCGTTTCTGTTCTCTGCGGCTGTTGGCTTGACTAAATCATTTTACTGTACGGCAACAAGCAGGCGCAGAGGATCGCAAACTGTCCTCCATTCATAAGTCAGTTATTCTTACTTGTCTGGTTTGGTATTTACAGCACCTCCTTTGAGTTAAACATTAATGAAATGTCATTATCCAAACCCTAATCATTTCCTCATATGCCCCAGAATCCTTTGGCCATAAAAAAGTATATGTAGATTCAGTACCAGCCTCTAAAATGGCAGAATATGTTTACTTTGTTATTTTTGAAGCGCCCAAAAAGAAGCAGTAGAAGGTTTCTGTGGTGAAATGGCTAAACTTAGGACAGTTTGCCCAGTAGTAAAGTGTGGTGTGTGAACTGTGAGGGGCCCAGAGCTGACCTGGATAATGTTTCAGGTAGGCCTGAGTTGGGCCGTGGCAGCCGCAGGAGCTGGCTCAAGGCTGCGGTTGGCAGAGACAACAAGTCAGGCCGCGGGGACACACAGCATTTCTTTGCACACGGGGGAATTGCTCCAAACTGCACACTGGCAGACTCTGATCTCTGATGGGGTTTTCCAAGGTCAGGTTTAAACTCCAGGAGCTGAATCACTGCGAATGGAAACTTCCTTGCCTATCTTCTGCTTAGTGAGGGAGATTCGGAACAAAGATATTCATTGTTCCAAGAATAAAGTTCGTTTTTTAGTGTCTGTCAATAGTAGCGTTATGTAGTCATAGGACAGAGCTATTTCTGAGCTCACTTAGTCCCGACTTGGGTTGAGTTTATGCAGTTAAGAATAAACAGGCGTCTTGCTGAAATGTGGCTTGTGATAAGGCACTGTGGCTTTGATTTCACCTAATTACCGTTGGTGTACCAGTAACTTTAAGTGCTGCTTATATATGTGCAATGCAGGGGTCTCTTGAAAACATTAAGGCAACAGTTTCTGTTGTGCACTTTAAGTTTATTTTTAGCTTAACGTTCTGAGAGAATTGGCCGGCCTGAATTAAAGCACTCTGGGGTGTGAAGATTGGGGAGCATGCAGTCGTAACACAAAAGACCCCTCTGTTCTTGGCGCTTACACTAAATGAACCTGTTTTGCATGCCATCTTTCTCTTCACAAGCATACCCCTTGCTTATATTTATAAGCCAAGCATTACAGGAACAGTGCAGCTACGTGCTAAGACTGCCAGGAACAACTGCACATGCTGATGTAGCATGGCCTCTGAAGGCAAACCATTTAGGGATCACTCCAACCTCTGGATATGTCCAAGGACAGACCTTTGACTTATTTTGCATTGTCTATTTACATGTTTTCTCTCTCTCTCTTTTCTGTTGACAGACTCCAACTGAGGTGATCAGTTCTCAGCCTACTTGTGCAGCCAATGGAACAAATGGGTAAGAAAAGGGAAACAGTTTCCTTCCAAAAAAAAGAGAGAAAAAAAATCAGAAGTAATAATTTCCTCTTTTTATTTGTATACTTCCCCTGATTGCTCGGGGATTTCTTCATTTATCCTGAGCCAGGCCCTTTTTGTCAGTACTTCATTTTCACTTGTTGTACAGCAGTGGTGTCAAATTCAAGTCCTCGTGAGCCGGTGTCCTGCGACCTGCAGATGAGTCCCTTGCCCCACACACCTGAATCAAATGGCTCTTCTGCCTTACTAGCATGCAGTTCAGCTCTGCAGAGCTTTGCTAAACACATCTAAAGGTTGCAAGACACTTTTGACATGTACATGATGGGGATTGATCCCATTTTTGTCAGGCTTCCATGTCAATAATTTCAATCACTTTGTGAATTTCAAGGCCGTTGACCGGAAGTCTAAATGCAATGCATCTAACAAATAATGCCATGAAAACTAGTTATTTCCCTTAAACACATTTCTGCATCTGTAGGTGAAGTGGAAGAAAACAAATGGCACATTTGTGGGGTGTATTTGTGTCTAGCCCTCTTTATTCTAATGCCTCTACATAAAATTCCATCGTAGCTCTTGGAGGAGCTGCAGAGATCCACAGCTCAGATAGAAAAATATATTATGGCGACAATTGACACATATATATTATATATATATATATATACTCAACAAAAAGAAAACCATGGTGAAAACAAGAAAGCAATAATGGGTCAATTTTACCACAATGTTGTGGAAGAGGATGCTCTGGTGAGATGAGACTAAAACTGACCTACATGCAAAGTGCAAACGTAAGTCTGCATATCAGCCTGCATCACAGTCTCAACAGTGGAACATGATGGAGATCGCATCGGGCGTTGGAAATGCTTTTCTTCAGCAGAGGTGTAAAATAAAACTTGAGAGCGGGGCTGACGTTCCCCTGCCGGCAGGACAACAACCAATGGTTCAGAAAATACGGCAGCATGATCAAATGTTCAACTGGGCTAGACGAAGTCCAGGCCCAAAATCTCAGTAAAACACATTTAATTTTGTCATTGTGTCAAGACAAAGCTTGAAAAAATGTCAGGATGGACTAATCCTTTGGCAACACACTAATAGTAAATGGCCTGCATTTATATAGCTCTGTATTAGGTCTTTAGGACCCCAAAGCGCTTTGCCCTACATTTAGTTATTCACCCATTCATTCACACGTTGACAGTGGTAAGCTGCAGCCACAGCTGCCCTGGGGCAGACTGACTGAAGTGAGACTGACATACCATCGGCGCCACCTAGCCCTCTGACCACCGCCAGCAGGAAAAGCAGGTGACAGATCAGGGCTTCAAACCAGCAATCCACCACTTACAGGATGAACTCCCTAGCTCCTCCGCCACCGTCGCCCTATTACTGTCGTGAGAGTGAAAAAGAGCAACTCACAGAGGGCTTGATTGAGATAATTTTTATTCGTGATCTCAGACAGTGACGTGGTTGAGTTTTCCTCTTCTATCTCCGGCGTCATGTGCTCATCTCTTCCCCCATCCTCCACTTCTCATGTGTAATCTCTACTGTACATCGGCTGACTCACAGGCAGTGATTCATAGAGCCTGCCGCGTAAAACTATTTCATACACAATGAACGAAGCAACGGGGGGTCTGCAGTAACGCTCGACAGAAATCGAGCGTGCCTCAGGAAGTGGCTTGGCGAGAGACATTTAGTTACAGTCACACAAAACGCGCCGTGTCTGGAAGCTTGAAGGAGGGGGAAAAAAACTGTAAAAGGAAGAAGTGAAGACTTTGTGACTCAGTCTTGTCCCTTTAGCACTCCCTGTGGGGGGGGGCGTGGCTTGGATGTGTACATGTCAGTTCTAGAGTGTAGCGGCGGTGGCCTTGGGCGACAGCGTAATTAACAACTGGTTTTGAAGGGACTGTGTTGAAAGCGCGGCTGTAATCATCACACCTAGGGGAGAGGAGAGGTTGGAGAACGTATCATTTGGTCATTACCTGACCAGCAGGAGGACACACCCAGGCGTTCAGCCGTATTAGGAAAACGGCAAGCAGAGCTCTGATAGGTTGGCACGATGAAACAAGTGGTGCCACATTTAAGTCCTGCTTAACAGGAAAGGCAGGTTAGGTGTAGTTTTACTTTCATAGAACACGGGTGAACCTTTTTTTTAAAGGCGTAAATATCATATTAAAATATGACTGCACAACCCATGTTAGTTCGGATGAAGCTTGTTCAGTTCAAACCAAATCTGTGTAGTCCAGTCCAATCCATTCCATTTCAATGGGATCCTGGCTGAATTTGTCCAGTCCAGCCCAAACCAAACCATCACAGTCCTATCCAGGCCAATTCAATTCAGTTCAAACCCTTTCAACACAGTCCAATCTATTCCAATCTAATCAACTCCAATCCAATTTAGGACAGCTAAATCCAATCCCGCTCTAGTCTCAGCCAAACCTGTCCAGCCTAATTCCTTCTCAGGCCATTCCCTTTCAATCAGCACAGAAAAAAGACGTTTCATTCCAGATGACTTCAGGCCAAACTAGTCCAGTCATGTTCAAACCAGCACAGTCCAATTGAAGTCATCAGAATCCCCCTTTGTCCGGTTCAGTGGAAGCCTGTTCAATTAAATCCAGCCCCCCTTCCAGTCTGGTTGTAACCTATGCAGTCCAGTTCAAACCTGTCCAGTGTTGTTGGATCCAGGTTATGGTTCAAATCAAGGTGCAAAATCATCATTTTCATGCAACACGGTCGGATTCAATAGCTCATAAAGTCCCAGTTAGTTAAAAAAAACATGTCTAAGGAAACCAGCAGATTGCATTTAACTTTATTTTCTTAGATGAACAAAAACAAAAGACTGCTTGACAGAATCTGAGAATGGAAATTACATCAGATTTTTTTATTACTTTGTTTTTTGTTCTTATAAACAAAACAAACTAATCTAATGTGCTTACAGAGGGCTCTTTTTTAAATTTTTTTTGCAATTGTCTTGTTTCTTTAGGCAGCCTGTGCGCACAGTCTCTATTTTTGGACTTCTCTCACACTCAGATCTGCCTTTCACCGTCACTACTTTTTTTTTCACCCTCACTTCACTTACCTTACTCTCAAATTTCTTATCGTGGCTTGGCCAAGGCAGAGTACTAACTGTACCCTGATGAAAATGGATACCCGAAGACAATCTTTCCCCTAGATTGTTTCATCTGCAGTGTGGTTAATCTCATTTCATCTTTTTTTTTTTTTTGCAGCTGTTGATTGTAAAAAAAAAAAAAAAAAAAAGCTTATTTTTCTTAATGAGGGTTTGGTGCATAGTCTTGAAAGAGAGAAAACTGTGTTTCATCTCAGTGAATGCTCTACAGTCTTTGCATAAAACAGTGTTTGCATGGACACTACAGGCATGGGCCTCTTGCAACAGTGTGTTTTGAATGTATCACTTCCTGTTGGTCCTGTTTATACTCATATATACAGTATGGCTGTTTTATTCAATTTTCATCACAAACATTCGCAGTTAGACTCTCTTAATTTTGTTGAAACGCCTCTTGTCTGTATCGTAAAATTTCTTGCTGACAGCCCACACTTCTTGACTCACAAACTCAGACTTCCTGTCACACACCCCTCTGCCTCTGGTCTCAAAACATGACTTTTTCCCTCCCCCCCCTCTCTCCCCTTTCTGCATAGTCCAGAATTTCTTGGCAGTGGTCTTAAGTAAACAGTGTATTTTTAGCTGGGAGGTCATATAGGCCCAATCTTTAATCGCCACATTCCCATTTTCCCACCAGCCCAGTTTCAAGCAGAGGCTTATTCCACCAGCCCCTGCTCTCCTGGGAGAAGAGAAAGGGAAGGGATAAGGAAAGAGACGCATCTCTACCAAGATAACAGTGATTTGCTTTTTAGTGCAAAACACATTATTAAAATGATCTGCAGTTAGCCATTTATCCTTGATGTTTGTTGTTGTTTTTTTGTAGTATGACAATCCTTCTGGTTGTAGTTTTTTAGGATTTTATGTGATAGACCAACACTAAGTAGTTCAGAACTGTGAAGTATAAGGAAAAGGATTTTCAGATATATTTTTTTCCACAACTAAAAATCTCAAGTGTATGGAAAGCATTTGTGTCGGTTCCTTTTGTCGTCATACTCCTAAGTTAAATTTGGTTCAAGAAAATACCTTCAGAAATCACTTAAAGGGACCCAGTCACATATTACGACACTATGGATGTCTACACAAATGTCAATAGATCCTGTTTTAACTTTTTATTGGTTGAGACAATTCTACACAGCACCTAAAGGAGGCATCTTCTAATATAGTGGCAACAACGTGAGATTTAGTGCTCAACAAGGCGGCTAAGTATATATGTCTGTAATGGAGCCAAGTGAGTCAACAACTTTCAATGGATGTGCGAAAAGAAAGGAAAGATTAACCCTAACCCTGTAGATGGGGTTGGTTTTAGACCAGGCTGATCCGTCATTTTACTGCAAGGCTTCACAGGACGGTCTGCTGGCTCTTACAGTAGCTGTGTCAATTGTCGCCATCTTGCTTTTTGATAGTTCTGCGGTAGTGCTGGCAGATGACAGAACAATGTCTATGTCTGTTGATCGTGCCCGGTGCAAAGTTCATTTCAAGCAAACACCATCAAGAAGAACGCTTGTCATATATTATTTTATTTGAAGATGACATTTTTTGTCTTCTTTTTATGGTGACTAGGCTCCTTTTAATGGGTAAATGTGCATCTATTTGTGATTTTAATCTTAGTAGAAATCCAGATGTTCTGTGAAGGCCTCAGAGGTTTGCCAGAGAACATTAATAAATAAATCATACAAAGCAAGGAACACCCCAGATAAATCAGGGATTAAGTGGAGGAGTTTAAACCAGAGCTTGGTCATAAAAGCTTTTGACATCTGGCAGAACACTCCTGAGTACCTCATTTGAAAACAGGGTATGGCGCACCTGCAGTCCTTCCAAAACATGATCATCCACCTAAACGTACAGGCTCAGTATAGAGAGCATTAATCAGAGAAGAAGCCAAGAGGACGGTGTAAACTCTGGAGGCGCTACAGATATCTACCACTCAGATAGAGAACCTGTTGACAGGACATCCAACAGTACGAGCCCCAGCAAACGTGTGATGGAAGCTGCTCTGGTTGGATGAGACCAAAACCAAAACCAAACTTTCTGGCTTACTTGCAGCGAGCCTTGTGTGGAAAACCAACACTGCACGTCATGCTGAACACATAATCAGCAGGATGCTGAGGCTACCACGTTACTCTTGTGGGAGTGGTGGCCTGGTGGTGAGGGAGCTGAGTGTTTGCGTCGTTGCAAAGGTTGCTGGTTCGAAACTCAGTTTGTGAGTTCCTGAACAAAACCGTTGACCTTAGATTGCTCCCCATGTGCCACTCAGTGTGGCAGCACACTACTCCATAAGGGATGGGTTAAATGCAGAGACAAATTTCCCCTTTGTGAGACTACAAAGGAAAATATTAATTGATTATTTATTACACCATTGATTGCTTCTCTTCAACATGGAAAAGGAGGCAACATGGGAAGATGGATAAAACTAAATGGCATTTCTTGAACAAAAGTTGAAACTGAGATGGAGGTTCAGGACACCAACCCAAAACTGGTCAAACCAGCTATGGAGTGCTTTATATCAAAGCATGTCCATGTGTAAAAAACGACCCAGTCAAATTTCTCATTTAAATCCAACTGAAAATCCGAGGTAAGGCTTAAAGGTTTTTCAAATATTCTCTGAATTTATTCTCAAAAATCCCAATCTCTAAATGTGTGACACCGGTAGAAACTTGCAGCGGTTATGTGCCGTTTTATTTCATATAAAAGCCAGATTAACACGACGAAATGTGGAAAAGTAAAATTTTTGCAACCCTGCATGTTGTTGCATTTAAAAGGCCCTGCTTTGTATGCTGGGACATGTTTCAACTGCGGTCACAGAAGCCCGAGAGCAAGGACGGCACATTTCTAACCTTAATTGTGTCTGCATTGTGATTAGACCGTGGACTGAAATCAATTACTCATCACTTCTGAAACTACCACCAGAGTGAGGGTCACAAAACAATCAACCCATTGGCTTACTCAAATTGCTGGATGCAAAGTGTGTCACTACTACTATGCGCGCTGATGTCAGCGTTACAAAGCGTGCTGGCTGTGAAAAGTCTGCCGGTAATCTGCTAATTAGCTGTGATGACCTATTTGAAAATAATGTGATCTGTATGCTGTTGATTTCATCCAGCTCGTGACCTTTCGGTGCAAATATATTGACCCCGCTTGTACAGGCACCAGGAAGAGTTGGTGAAATTCTGAGCAGCTTGTAAATTCAAATACAGATAACTTTTTATATTCTTTTAAAGGAATAACATTTACAGCTATAGTAGTGAAAATAAGTTATCTCTTAAACCACACATAGACTGTTGATTTGGGTTGTCATTTCATTTTTTCCATTTGATCAATTCAATTCAAGTTGCCCAGTTTGGGACAAAAGCCTCTGTTAGAAGAACTAAAAAGCATTCCCTGTCTAAAAATCGTGGCCCAGTTACTCGCCAAAAACTGGAACTACTGTTACTAATTTCGTATCATCAACCTCAACACCGCACAGAGGGAAGTGTGAACTGGTGACACTTGTGTTCAGGACAGGGTGACCGTCATAACATGTTCGCTTACGAGCTCAGCTGCTAACCTCAAAACTGATCTTTCAAATTCAGTAAAGCCCTGTCCTACATGTTCTGAATTTGTACGATTCAGACTCCTTTCTAAAAGCCTAGAAAATGATTATCTCTCATTTATGCTTGAATTCGAAAAGTCGCTGTGTTCGCAGTTAACCTTTTGATTTGACATGCACTTGTACATTTTCTCCCCAACTATTCCAGGTTCCGGGTCTTATCTTGTTTGTCACTGGAAATTTTTAACTTGACTGCTCCATCTTACAGGATAGGCAAATGGTAAATCTCTTGTTTGAACCAAATTATAGCTTTTTACGGTTTTCATCTTTTCTGAGACATATCTTTTAGCTTTTAGTGCCTAGGTGTTTGGAAACAGCAAACGGGGCTTATATCAGAGGCAACCGGACTTTTGCTCAGTTCTTTCTGAAAAAATTTCAACACCTATTCGGGAGTCTTTGTCAATTCTGGTTCTGGCTCAAGTGCGATCCAAGTGCAAGCCACCAGAATTGACAAAGACTCCTGGATAGGTGTTGAAATGTTTTCAGAAAGAACTGAGCGAAAGCTTGGTCACCTCCGATTTAAGCCTGTTTGCTGTTGCGATGACCCAGATAACTGAGAATTTACACAGTCACCGAGGGGTTTAGTTTTAAGCAAGGGCTAAGATTTAGTTGAATTTTATTTTATATAGCGCCAATTCACAACACGTGTCATCTCAGGGCGCTTCACAAAGTCAAAATCAATCAACTCATACAAATTTGCAGTAGGGCCCTAACCTGAACTGTCAACACGACGGGTTTGGGGAATAGTTAAGTAAAAACAAAACAGTTTTCAAAGGAGGAGAAAAAAGCTCTGCAAACCAATAGGGTTCTATGTATAAATATAATTACCCTCGGTAAATCACAAATTCACTTTGATGAACCGCATTTTTGGAAAGCTGAGGTAAGTTTCATTGTCCACACCCACAACGTATTAGTTTTTATAGAATCAAAAAAAAAAAGACCCTAAATGGAACCTGTCTGAAAACATGGTATTAGCCTGTAAAACAATACATTTTCCCCTTCAAAGGAAATTCAAGAACTGGCAACAGGCAAAAGCCATTGGCATCTTGGAACTCCTGCACACCACAGTTGGCTATTATCCACAAATGGAGGAAAAATGAAAGTGTCACGTACCTTCGTAGGAATGGAAAGCCTAACAAAATTACTGCAAAAGAACTTTGATGACTCATGTTGAACATGTCAAAAGAAATGAAAACAGCTACTAACAATTCCCTTAGTTAAAGTATGTGCTCATGATTTTCACAAGAAGAAAGAGGCTGGGCAAAAACTGCATTCATAAGAAAGTTCAAAGTTAAAACAAACAAAAAAAGAAATCTTTTGACCAAAAAGAGGTTTGGCCAATCCCATGTTTGCCCTAGACATCTTGACAATCTCCAAGACTTTGGGAAAAGCATTTTGTGGACTGGTTAGACAAAACTTGGACTTTTTTTAAAGGTTGGTGCCTTGTTAAATCTGGAAGAAAACTAAAAAGGAAACAAAAACATCTGTCAAACACGGTGTCGATAGTTTGATGGTCTCGAGTGACTTCGCTTTTTCCTCCGTAACTGATTGATCCGTAAATTCTGCTTTCCAGCAGAAAATCTTGTAGTAGTACTTTGGTTAATGCAGCAGGACAACAATTTGAGGATACCATATAAAACACAAAGGGTTTTGTTGTTGCCTTTGGAAAGTGTAGCTTTAAATAAAATTGAGAGGCTTTGGTAAGACTTTAAACACACTTTAGTGCTTGCATACCCTCCATTGTGGCTGAATCGAAACAATTCTGCAAAGACGGGGCCAAAAGTCCTTCACAGCGATGTGAAAGATTCAATTCCAGTTATCGCAAACGTCTGATGACGGAGTGGCACATCCAGGTATTGGGTTTAGGAGGAAGTTACCTCTTAACTTACATCGTGGTTGATTGGATTTTTTTCCCCTTTATATTAAATAACAGTTTTTTATAAACTGCATTTTGGATATACTCAGTTTTTCTGTGTCTAAACGTAACATTCGTTTGGTAATCTGACACATTGAGGTGTGGCAGAAAGCAAAAGCAGAGTAAATCTGCAAGGGGACAAATACCTGTTCTGTATATTTGGCATATTTTAAATCCTAAACTCTTTGTTTTTTCTTCTTTTCTTCACTTGTGAACCAGAAGGGACATTGTAATAGTCCTTAGTAGCATTGAGACCCTGCTGTTTTGCACAATTATCCCCTTTACGATCATGCTTCTAAGCCTTGATCAACCGAGTTCTGCACACCTCACGATCCGCTGAAAGGTGTCAAACTAGAGTCCGCAAGTTGCATTGTCCAACTAATCTGAGAAATGCATTGGACGAGTAGAATCTGCTCCAGATCAGTTGTTGAGGATTGTGCACAATAAGTTAGCTTCACTTGACACATTAAATGCACGTGGACGGCAACAAAGAGCTCAGACAGTTTTGAGGGGAAATTTCCAGCACATTTTATGCATGTGTTCGTGTTAGGGCTGCTGAGTTACACAAGATGCAACTTTAGTTTCACGGTCACAGCTGAATGTTTCCAAAGCGCAAATAGCACTGAAACCTTGGCAGACCAACTTGTAGTATTTAAATGTTAAAACTGATCCATAATGGGGAAGTTTGTGGTGGCATCTTTATTTGCTGAACGACGATCTAAGCGCTACCCGTCATTTTTACGCCTACATTTCGAAACACAAGTGTTACATAATAACACTTTTGACGCCAATTCACAAAAAATTGCAGGAGTGCCCAGTATAATATTTCAGAAGAAACTGTTATATCTTAAAACAATGCATTTTATTGCTACACACATGCAACTTCATAACTGCGAATTCCTAAATAGTTAAACCCTTATTTATTTTATTCCATTTGTCTTCACGTCTCATAACTAAGGTTTTGTCACGTCGCTTTGACCTCAGGCTGAAGTGTAGTAAATACCACTGATTATCCGTTTCATCATGGCACCTTTTTTTGTAGGTGGGATATTTTTAGTAGCAATTTAACAATTTGTCCTCGGGGGCTGTTGCAGTCAAGCAGGAAAATTGAGGAAGCAAAAGGATTAGAGTTTCTCAGAACCCATTGTGATGGCTGCTCGTGTTCTCACTAAAAACAGGAAGATGGAGAACATAACCCCAGTTCTAAAGTCCTTACACTGGCTCCCTGTAGCTCAGAGAATATACTTTAAAATACTTCTGTTAGTTTATAAATCACTGAATGGCTCAGCACCAAAATATATTACAGACCTGTTGCTGTATCAACCCTCCAGACCACTTAGATCTTCTGGTTCTGGTCTACCCTGCATACCCAGAACCAAATATGGAGAAGCAGCTTTTAGTTCACATGCTCCACAAATCTGGAACGGACTTCCAGAAAACTGCAAATCAGCCGAAACACTGAGTTCCTTTTAAATCAAGACTGAAAACCCACCTGTGTAGAGTCGCTTTCGGCCAATAATAACAGGAACACTGACAATCGTTTGATGTGTTTTGAGGTTTAATGTTTGTTCTGGTCTCACAACCAGTTTCACTGTTTCAGTGTGTTTATGATGTTTTTTTATGTTTTCATGATGTAAAGCACTTCGAACCACCTTGCTTTTCAGATGTGCTACACAAATAAACTTCACTAGACTATAGGGCTGGTAGGTTAATACTACAGTCATTACATCCTCCCAACCAATCACAACACAGACCCAGGAATCAAGCTCCGACCCCTTCAGAGTTAAGAGAGCACGAGTTTTTAAATTTTTAAAAACCTGCAGTTTGGGTAAAAAGTTGGTTGAATAAAGGGTTGAGTTTCAATTCTGTATTTCTTTGTGTTCTGTATCTAAAAATAGGTCACTAAGCAACAGCATAAAATGGCCAGGTCTGCACTTTTTGATAATTATCAATATTGGTCAATATGACTTCTATTTTATCGATATGCTATTTTTACTAGATCGTCCAGCCCCACTAGACTGTGTCCAAAACTTTTGTGGGGTGTTGCTGCACTGCATTGGTCCTTATCTATCAACATTGTTGTAGCTTGTGGTGAATCAACCACCTGCTGAGCCATCAGAGCTGCCTTGGGCCTAATTCTTACATCTTTATCCGCTTTTCTGTCCAGTCAGCCGCAAAGCATATATGACGTCAATATCGTCATCTGTATCCGCCCATTACAATTTGCCAGGTGTCCCTGCATTCACCTGCACGCTGCCCAAATGTTCATTACAGCGTTGGTTATGCATGCCGACAGGGACAATAATACTTCTTATCAGAGAGTGGCTTTAAATCCATAGCAGAAAAAGAAAACAACGGATTAGATCACCAGCAGGACAAAAACAACAATGAACCTTATTTTAACAAAGTACGGTGCTGCTCTTTCCGTTTTTAGATGATTTACCTCTTAAGACAACAAGGATGCAAAAAACTGCATCGATATTCTGGTTAGAAATCACTACTTTGTTTGTTTTTTTTTTGTTCTTTTCTTCTCTTCTCAGTAGACAGTGTTTAAACAACAACGTCATCGCCCCTTTAAGAGGCTGTAGCGAGATCGGTATGTCTCTAAGTAGAACGCAGTTGTTCAGCTGAGTTATAAATGCTAAGGTTTTCATTATCTCATATCATAATGTGTCGTCAACCACAGACATATGCCTTGTTTCCGTAGACCCACACTTCTCGTTGCGTGGGGCAGCATACTGTCAGTATACTGTTGTAAAAGAAAATTGGTTCGAAAGTTAGCACAGGTGAAACTAAGACATAGACTTAGACTTAGACAACTTTATTTGTCATTTTGTATGCACAGAGTGCGTACAGAACGAAATTTCGTTGCATACCGCTTTGTAAATTGCAGTAAAAGTTAGATTACAGTTTTAGGTGCAGCAGAGATTTAAAAGTAAACATAGATTTAAAATACACTATAAAAACAATTGTAATGTAAACGATGCAGGAGAAGGTCACAGTATACAAAGCATTGAATGTGCAGAATTGGGTTGTGCAAGGGCATTTGTGCAAGGATGCTTTTAAGGACTAAGAGTTCGGTAGCATTTATAATGCTAGATGGAGATGCAATGATGCAAGAGCAGGAATAATGAAACCTGCCTCTTTATAACCGCTTAAAGACCAACTTAAGACCTAAAATGTACCAAGTACCACGTGGCTGCCATCGATTTCCTTATTTAAAATAAAGCGCCCACTGACATGTGTCTCCAAACTGGAAAGCTAACAAAATTATTTTGTTTGCCAACTAGAATGACAAATACAGAAATAAAGCCCCACCCTGACTTTTTTTTTTATGCATGTAATTAGGATATAATCAGCGTGACATTAACGTTTCCATCAACCCATAAAATCGTTCTATTTCCTTTTTGATGACTTTCAAAAGTCATGCAGGGTTACTTACCCTGCATGAAATTATAAATATTGGAGACTTGAGAAAAGTTTCACTGAAGAAGCTAAACTGTGGTTGGTTTCTTTCCGTGTTTCTCACTTCCCTCAGCTGGTTAGACGTATTTTTACAGCCTTCTTCATATGAGTGCACACACCATCGTTGAGGGACTTCCACCTGAAACTGTTGCACCAATGAGCATGGGACAGGATTTCGAGCCTCTCTCTTCAGCACATGCCATTTTCGCCGCGTTCCAGTAAATCTCCTTCCAGCTGAACCCGATGGTTCCCAGATTTAATGGCGCACACCTGCAAGGTTCTTCGGGACGTAGTTGTTTGACTAATCTCGTTTTTATTTTGTGGGTATAAACAAAAGTAAGCGAGTCATTCTGGTTGACCTGTTTTTATTAAACTGGCGGAGCAGCCAGGAGTTTTATTTACTCGTCTGATTTAATCTAAGGGATCTTGCCTTCCAGCGTTTTCCATTTCACTTTGTTTAAACCGTCTGTTTTCATTGTCGCACCGCTCCCTGCTACAGGATAACAACAAACACGTTGACGGCTCTGATAGTACAAGGGCTGAGGGTGCCGATCTCCAGCGTCACATCTCATAATTTTTTAACATATTTCAAGTTTTGGTAAACAAATTTTCTTGATTCTTTTTTTTTTTTTGCTGAGTTTCTTCATACCTGGAGGGAGATGGGAGAAAAGGGCTGTCTGTAGATGTGTACTCACGCTGTTCTCCATGCTGCCTAATCCCCATATCAAATTGTTTCCTGCACTCCACAGGAAGTTGCCTGCTGAAGGCCCCATCACCACAGCCTCTGCTAGGGCTTCTGGGAATGTGGGGGTGGTACCACTGGATGGGGGGGGCTGTGTTGGAGGTTAGATTGGGGTTGTGGGGCTGTTGGACAGCTGTGGAGATGCAAAGCCACCACATCGGTTATGCTCAAACATTCGCCCTAAGTTTTAAGACCGTTTTTAATGCATATACAGTGCTGTAAAAGGCATTTCCTGCCTTACAGAGTTCTTCTGTTTTGCTTTTATTTCCACATTTAAGTCTTTCACACTCTCAAAAAAAACTCTAATATCAGGGAGATGGCCAGATGTTTTTATTTATTTATTGTGGAGTAAAAGTACCTACCTAACTACCCTCTAAAACTTAGAACTGCTTGTGCCACCCTTGACCCCCGCTGCCAATAAACATTTGTAATAACTGATGGTGTCTCTTTTTATGCCGCTGTGTAGGGATTTTGACTTGCTCTTATTCACAGAATGGATTTTAATCAGTCACAAGGGAGATGAAGCAGCCTAGCAGTCCCAAACCATGACACTACCACCACAGCACGGCTGTTAGGAGGATGTGCTTTATCTGAACTTTATTCAGATTAATGCTTGTTGTGATGGAAAAACAAGCCTTTCAAAAAGTACCAAATTCGTCTTACTAGACCACAGAATATTTCCCCCAAAACTCTTAGAGATCATCAGGGTGTTTTCCAGCAAATATGACTATGTGTGTTCCTTCTCTTCAGCAGTGGTTATAACCTTGGAGATCTCCCATGGATGGAGTTTTTGCCCCGGGTTGTTTTTGTCAGCGTTGAATCGTGAATAGTGGCCTTAAATGAGTCACGTTAGGCCTGTGGGGCTTCAGATGTTGTTCTGGGTTCTTTTGTGACCTCCTGGATGAGTTGTTGGGGGGGGGGGGCTCCCAGCGTGATTTTTGGTGTGCCTGCCACTACTGGGAAGGTTCATCACTGTTCCATGAGTTCTCCATCTGTAAACAATGGCTGGAGCCCCAAGGCCTTAGAAATAGCTTTGTAACCCTTCCCAGACTGATGGGTGTCCGTGACTTTGTATGTCATTGTTTCTTTATTTGTTTTTTTGGACATGATGCAATACTTTGTGAGATCTTGTAACCCTATTTGATGTTGTCAGACAGGTTCTGTTCAAGTCATTTATTGATTCTACAGGTCGGGTAACAGGCCTAGGTGTAGCAAGTTAACCCAAACGACTGTGGTGAATCATTGTTGATTCATGATTCTAAAAATAGGCTTGACTTATGTATGTATGTATGTTAGGGCTGGAATTAATCGATTTAATCGATTAATTCGAATTTACAATTCTTTAAGATTTCAATTTTGGAAAATCTGGATTTTATTTTGCCAATACACTCATTGGGTTTCCATGAAGAGAACAGCATGTGATGCTGAATATATGTTTAGGCAAAATTATTGTCAAAATATTGTTAAGTGGAAACTTTTTTTTACCATAATATGAGGTACTTCATTTACTTATTTACTTTTTTTTAACTTAGTTTGAAGTTCACAAGTGCAGTGAAGCCTGTTCTTAGTTCAGTGTGTAATACCACTAGCAGCAAATGTTTTGTTATATTTTCATTGTTTATAATGGCACGGCTACCATCTTGTTTTGCATGTTTCACAGCTTGTTTTTAGTTGCACTTTGAATCCAGGTCAACTCCCTGACGAAATGCTTGACATAAAAAGCAAGTTTTTAAAATAATTTCTTTAATTTCTTTTTATGAAACAAAAAGGAGGAAAAAAAATCTATTAATTAATAAATCTGAGATTAATTTTTTGATGTATGTATGTATGTATGTATGTATTATTTTTTGCACTTTAGACAACTCTCACATATACTATTTAGAATATTATGTGGGAAGGTTTGTTTAAAACAAACCTACACTTTTAAATACTGATTTTCACCTTATTAGCAATGTAACTATATACCTTTTGAAATAATCCACTCGGCTTGTTGGGTAATGTGCTTAAATGTTATTATTTCTGTCTGTCTCGTTATCAGTATGTTTTGTAAGGAAACAATCATAAATTAATTTATCTTAAAATAACATTAATGGCTCCCCTTAAGTGGTCCTGACAGCAAAAACAGCAATTTAAGGTACTTAGCTGATTTTCCACATTAACAAGCAGTCTCCGAAAGGGATATTGGACATTAACCTTGATTTCTGTTTGGATACAATGTTCAAGCAGACTCTGTAACAAGCAGCGTTCAGTTTAAAGGTCAGGCATTTTGTGCTGTTAAGGGTTGAAACTGGGGCTTGGTGAAGTACCTTTTTCCTGCTGTAAACCCCTTACACTGAAAGGAACAGGAAATTACACTTATTTTTTTTTTTTAAATGAGAACTGCTTACAGTAGGGTGACAATATTGAGGAAACACCTTTTTGCCATTTCTGTCAGAAAATAAAAATGACCATAGAGCAGATGAGGGTTGGGAAAAAAAAGACATGACTAGAAAATGAGGAGCTCTTCCTTTTTGCTTTGCTCCGTTTTCAGCAACATAGATTGATGCAGAGCTCCTGCTGAAGCCCTAGTCAGCCTGATCATTTCCCGCTCTATTCTGCACTTCACGCTCTTGAAAAAGACACCAGGAATTGAGTCACTGAGCCCCAAGAAAGGTGGAGTCTTTCAGTTTTAGTGTTTTGCAAACTATCTGTTTTACTTCGCAAAGCCGCTTGTTTCCGCCTGAAACTCTTTTGTTCGAGTCATTTAGGTTTTACCTTCTTTAAATTTAGCTTTAGCCAGTTTAGTCAGAGCCGTTCGAAGTTTTTAAGCACTCTATTTGTGACTCAGGTTTGCATTTCTAGAGGCCTCTTCTCAGTAAATTAGTTTACTAGCGCAGGCTAAATTGATATTATGGCATTGTAACAGTAGCAAACCACGGTCAAGACATTCTGCTTCGACATGCAGACTGTGAACGCCAAACCACAAGCTCCCCTCCTGGAGTGTTTCTATACATACTGTCTGCATCCAGTTTGAGCTGTCTGGGTGTCTCTGCTATGCAGCAGGGCTCATAAACAACCCAAAATAAGAGATGCCGTCATGTTTCTGGGTTTATTTTAATGCATTTAAGTATAACCAGCAGTTCCCTCCTGCATCAGGCAACCAGGCGTAGCGATACCGTATGACCTGAAATGACCAAGTCCTAAATCTCTCCGTTCTGCTTCCGTGTCATGCCTTTTTATCAATTTCCTCAGATGAAGGAACATTTCTCAGCTTTAGAAGTTTTACCGTCCCAATGTAAGCACTGGTTAGGACGACCGCTACATTGGAGTCCTCGTCCGCAAAAATAAGAGACCAAAATGTCCGCGCGTCTTTGAGAATCTGTGTCACAGAGCTTGAAATCTTTGTCAGATCGGCTCAAAGTTATCTGAAATTAAGGAAATGACTGCAGCAGTAAGATGAGTCGTCGCAGATAAGGCTATATTGGGATTTATTGATTACTACCGCCTTCCGTGTGGAGGAACCGTCTGCACTTATCAGATCGATAATGACATAAATCAGCTGATGAAGGCTTGGGTGACTGGAGGCCAATAACCCTTGGAGGCAGGGTCCAATTTATTAGTCTCATCAGTAATCCCGGGTGGGGGAGGGGGAGGACAGGAAGTCTTGAACCTCACATTTTTGCCCAGGAAATGGAGAAACTAAACAGCTTATTAGATAAATAAACGAGGAGAGATAAAAACCGCTCGGCAGTCTAAGAGACTGAAAAGTGGCCTTGGCCTTAGATAACAGGGATCCTATGCAGTCTTGCCAAGTATGGAGTTTATACTATTAATTTATAGATATAAATCTGAAGTTCTGTAAATAAAAAGCTTTCTTCATTATTAATATTTAGATGAGGACCCTTTTGTCTGTAGTTTTTGTCCAACTCATTGATCAGTTTTGGTAATAACAGATAAACATTCACTCAGTCAAAAACCAGAAAAGGGCCATGCCACTTCCTTTTTCTTTTTTTTCTTTTTTTTTTTTTTTTTACCTCTGAAATTAACTGGACTCAAGTTCCTTGAACTAGGTTCAGCTGAGATGCCAAACAAAGCATAGAAAGGTTATATGAAGGATTTGTATTTTTTAACTTATGATAATCGAGTTACATTTTTCCTACATATTGTAGATTTTAACTGTCTCAGTTTTTCCCAGATACCAAAAAACAACAAAAAAACAATAAAATGGTAATTTGCCAAACTAACAAATTGAAAGCCAGCTCCATTACAGTGTTGTTTCATGATTTATGAAAGAAACTGATGATAAAACCCAACTCGGCAAATATTTTGTCCTTCGGTTTTCATAATGACATAAAAACTGCATGTAAAATCTGGGATTAAAAAAAAAAGAAGAAGAAAATTCATACAAGTTTGGCCTTGCAGCGTACGACCAGGTGCTAAAGAAGGGACCGTATATAAAAATGTAGCTGTGGTAGCTGCTTGACGGACAGAACCTCAGCAAAGGAAAGAGCAGCCATTCATCTGATTTACAGATGTTTTTGATGTTTATGCTTTTAACTATCTAAGAAGTGACCTCTTGAACCCTTTCCCTTCCCCTGACCGGCGCGAGCTGGCCGGCCGGGAGTCAGCCCGGCGTCGCCCTGTCACGTTTATTTTCAGTCGCCTGTTTGACTCGCCAGCCAAAGTGATAAAAGAGACTGGAGCTGTCCGTGGCGGCTTCGCTGTGCATAAGTGTGCGTCTGCATGTTTGCGTGCTGTGGGGCGGGGCGGGCGGGGAGACACTAGAGGGTGGATATTTGTGGCACTTCTTCCAGTCCCCCCTGTCTGACCTTCTCCACCTAAGAGCATATGGGGGCTGGCGAGTTGGCATAGCGTCGCGTGGTGATTGGAAGTTGGAAGCCGTGACCAGCAGTGTGTCTCTGAGCCAGTTACAGTAGCCGGTCCAATTTTAGGGGAAGACTTGGGCTGAGAGGGACCCCGGGGTTATTTACATTTTCTTCCTTCTCTTTTGCACAGGCACGCTGTCTCCCAGTCACCTGTAAAAATGAAGAAACCAACCAACGAGGAGAATGGCATGGGGGTGGATGAAGAACCAGACCTGATAGTAAAAGGTGAGTCTGAAACACCACCGTCGCCTCTATTCATAATCCACACATTGAGTTAAACTTATGTGGTATGTAATAAGTTAAGGTAGCATCATAATCAAATCATTTGTATCAATTTGTTACATTGATGCTAACTGAATCCATTTGCGTGTTGAGCTGATAGATAGACAAAACTACTGGAAAACTGCTGGAAGTTTTGAGGAACTCGTATCACGTATTTCCTTTTACAATTCTCAAGACAAAAAAAAACAAAAACAAAAAAAAAACAGGCGCCCTTATTTGTTGAAGAAACACCTTAATGCGCTAGGTCATGATTTTTCTTGTAGTTAACTGTGGAACGTATTTCAAGATCCAAATTGTCCAAAACGTCTCGGTGTAAGATGGGCCAGTGGCGTCACTGGTCTTGTCTTTCACGTCTAGTACTTCTGAGTAATGATCTCATGAGATATTTCTGTGCCAATGTGTTTTTTTTTTTTTTTCTTTTACCTCTGCTGAGGGGGGAGCAGTAAAATGCTGTTGCTTGGATGTGTTTGCGTTTGGAATAGAGACGGTCGCGTTGCCTAATTCTGACTGCAGTTGCCATGCATCTCTGGCTTGCCCTCCCCTCCATGCACCCTCCGTTTCTCACTGTTGGGTTTTACGTGGAGCTACATTGCCTTGTGTAAGTATGCCCACCCCTTGAACCTTTTCACATTTTGTCACCCTGCAGACGCAAACATCTTTTGATTTCATTGAGAGACTATTTCATAGACAAACACAATTTAGTACATAATTGTAAAGTGAAAGAACAATGGTACTTGCTTTTAAAAATATCTCCAAAACGTGCTGTGCGTGTGAATCCAGCCCCCATTTACTGTTATGCTTCCTAAATTTAAATCATATGCAACCAATTTGTATTCATAACTCCCCGAATTAGTAAATAGAGAATTAAACGTTTTAAAAATCTAAATTTGGGTGGAGGTTCCAGCAGAACATTGACCCTAAACGTACAGCCAGCGCTACAATTGGATGGTTTGAATTAAAGCATATTCGTGCATGAATTTAATTGAGAATCTGTACCAAGACTTTTTGTGTTTAGATTCTCCGTCTTATAGAGATGATCTTGCATCCTTTTTCCTGCCACTTTACAATGATGCACCACTTTCTGTATGCATTTTATGCAAAACTCCAGTAAAACACATTGCAGCTTGTGGTTTTAACTTGACAAAATGTGAAAAGGTTTTAGGAAGAGTTTCAATGCTTTTGCAAGGCACATTTTTTTCCCTGCCAAACTGTCATTATTTGAAATTCCAACCGTTGCACCACCAATCTTGATCAGAAATCACTAGACTGCACCGGTACGTACATCTCCACTGAGGGACACCTGAGGGTGCTTGATAATCCCTCTCATTTATCTTCTTGTGACTTTGAAGAATGCCTCCATTAGTGCATTTCTCTTCCTGCCCATGTTTGTTTCTCTTTCTTTTTTTTTTTCCCCAGCTAGACATCCTGAGGCTACATTGGGGGCAATATTGCCCCAGTATCTAAAATAGGGCACCGCCAATGCAGATATAGACTGATGGTGTGAGGATGAATTGTAAAAGCCATGGAGTGGTGACAGAAAGAGATGTTGACATTGGTTTATTGACATACCTTTGTTGATTTACGGTTAAAATTACTCCTCGCATGATGCATGGCTTCGCATGCTCCAGTAAACTGCAGCTTAGGTGTCTGGATGTGCCTGATCCTGAAAGGAGAAAATAGTTATGTGGGTTTAATTTGAACAAATCTAAAGTTCATCTTGCAGTTTACACAATTGATAGGCTGAAACTGTTAGCAGTGCAGATTTTTTTTTTTTTTTTTTTTTGTCAGATAAAACCTTGTAAAGCCTGAAGCTTTCACCTTAAAAGAGCAAAATGTTTTTTCCAAGTCTTAATCAAATGCAAACAAACTAGCACGGCTGTTTCTTTTAGCCCTTAAATGTAGTCAAATGAATGTCTTTCTCAAACTAATTTGAAAGCAGTGCATACTTTTTATTTTCATGACTGTATTTTACTGTAACATTATGCATTGTTAAGTTCAGGGAACAAAAATCCAGTATTCTGAGAGCAGCAGGAGGCTTGCAGGAAGAAAAAAAAATGAAAATACACAGAGATAGATTGTTTTCTCAATCTATGTTTGAGGGGGCAGGGCACTGAGAGGTCAGGGGTCACAAATGAAACAAATTAAGGGCGAGCCGTGGCCCCCAGGGGAACCATTAGCTGGCTGCAGAGATGGGATCCAGATGGAGGAGCCTGAGAGGGTTATACACAGGGGGTCTGGGGACTCTTCTGCTCTTTCTGTCTTTTTCCTTTCTCTACTTTTTTTTCTTATCACACCGGTTGAAGTTGCCTAAAAGCGCTACATCTGTGCGACATCCTGTCTCTGTGATGGACGCATCAGCGGAGCAGCCATGTCCTCTCCGTGCTCTTGCCCAGACAGCTTGTCTGTTTCTGCTGTTCCACATGCACCCTGTTGGCACGCCCAACCCTGCTTTAGCTCATTATTTTCATTTATCTATTTCATGCAGGATTTAAGTCAGAGCCCATCTGATGTGGTGTGAAGTATCTCCTGGATTTTTAAAAAAAAATTATTTTTACTTGAGCTATATTTGGTGCTTTAAGGCAGATTCAAGACCAACATGGAGGTATCCTCAAAGAGGAATCCGCCTTCCTCCCACCCGGTTTTCTCTTGGTTTTAGTGGGACCTTTTGTACTGGCTGGACAAGAACACTCTGGGGCGAGGGTAAAAAAAAAAACGGGGAAAGAGGGGAAACGGCGAAGATGAAAGGAAATGGGAAGAGAGCGAGTGCAGAAGGAAGAAAGATGTCGGCGGAATAAATGCTGGCTGGCAGGTGGCACGCAGCTTGCTAACCACAGAGGAAGTCGTGATGCTGATGGTGGCGTCATTAGTTTTCACGGGGCTGGGGGGCCGACAGTCTATTTCCTGATTGTTCCTTTTAAAAGTATTCCCAAGATGGAGTGCACGCGACTTTATGTGCTCTCACATAAAGTCGCCGTGTATTTGTTCCAGTACTGTTCCTAAACGGCACCTTGAAGGGCACCCACGACAGTTAGCCGTATAAACTTTGACCGCTACTCGAACTGCTACCAGAACTCTTCCTCCCTCGTCTATTTTGCCCACAGGCAGTGTTTGAATTTGGGCTCCGCTAAACTTACTTATCTGTTCTCAGATTAAATACCTATTAGGATTGATTTGCACACATAGCCTGAGGGGGGAGAAGTTGGCTGATTGGGAACAGTGGTTCTGTTTTGTCGCAAAACCCGCAGCGCTTTTGGAGCACAACAGTATTGCATTGTAGAGACAGGCCTGGCAAGCACTGAAGGCATGTCTACAAGCAAGACTGCTGTAGTCTCTTTGTCTCCCTCCCTGCTCCAGTAACACTCTCTCTTTCTCTCACACTGTCAGCTTCAAAAGTTGGAATTGTGTTGCTTACATGCAACACTCGATGTCTATGCTATTAGCTGCTTGTGGTTTTTTTCCCCTTGTACTTAGGTTCTGAAACTTTTTATATCTAAGTTATCCAAATATCGCTACACTGACAGATATTTTGAAGCAGAAGTACAGGTTCATCTTAGTAAATTGGAATACCATTGAAAAGTGAAGCACAACGCACATCAGCATTGTCAAAGGAACTCAGCCCCGATATTTTCTATCAATTCATCCGCACCGGCTGCATCTGTTCGGCGGCCTCCAGGATCTGTTCCCAAGCTTGTTATATTTATATTCACAAAAAGTGAAACTCATCTAAATTAATCACACACTGAATATCGTGGCTGTCATGATCTCTGTTGCTTAACAGCTTTTTTTCTTCCACTCAACTTTTCATTGAATTCTCTCCATGCAGCACTTTATAAACACTCCGTTTGATTAGCAGTGACCTTTTCTGGGTTACTCTTGGTTTTTCCCCTTTCTTTTCCAAGGGTGTCGTTGACTGTTTGCTTGAAAACTGCCAAGTCAGCAGTCTTTCCTTTTGATGGTGTAGGCAGTAACATAACCTTTCAATCTTAAAAATCTATACATTTAAATTTTGTTTTATTTAATCAAATCTCCTGAGAAACTGAATTTTTAAGTTTCATTAACTGTAAGCCATACTTGTCAAAAATCCTTTGAAAATCCCACAAGATATTAAATTTGAAGTGCAAAACTTGGTGATTCTTGCCTATACTGGCCACAAAATCCAATATGGCTGCCAAAGAAAAAAGTTGTACCTTTTTTAAAGATCTTTATCTCAATAATTAACACTTTTGGGCAGTAAATATGTAAATGGATTTTTTGAAAACGCAAAATGCTGAGCTATCATTTTAGTGTCATGCTTTCTCTTTGCTAACAACAGTTAGCATAGTCACGAAACACATCTGTTAGCAACAAAAACACGCCGACTAGCTTTTTTGGAACTGAAACTAGTATGAGCTGGAAAGTTCTACGTCAGAAATAAATGTTCCAGCTTCACTACCTTCCACTTCAGTTTGCATAGAGAGTTCTCAAAAATGTCTCCACTGTACTTCCCTTTTGAGAAATATCCTGTGAAGCAAAAGTCAACATGTTTGAACAGCTCATCTTTGGCTGCTTGAGTCTAATAGCTCCTTATAACAGTTTTTAACAGTAATTCATTTCTATTTACCTGGCAAATAATTCATACCTAGAGCTCTTCGGAGCACCACTAAAGTCAGCACAAGTACTTGTAGACATTGCACCGCAGCTTGAGTATTAACCCCAACAAGGTAGAATTTATGCCAATTTAAGGACAGCATTAACATTTTAGTGAGAAAAATGAAGGATATTTGGAAGCTTTGGTGTATTTTTGTAAATGTGCTCTGTCACTTGTGAGGAAATTAACTATAAAAACCTGTAGCTTAGACCCAGCTGGGACTGTTTGTCCTGTAAATCTTCCGATCATTTTCTTTATTAATGTTTTTCTAGTTGTTGTTTGTTTTTTTAAGTTGTCAAATTATGCTGGTGTTTCCCTTTTAAAGGTTGGCTGTTACGGGAGGTTGGTGGCAGCTGGATAAAGCACCGTCGGTACTGGTTTGTGCTGACCCACGATTCCCTCGACTACTACACCGGGCCGGAGAAAGGTGCTCGGAGACTGGGCACCCTGGTCCTCACCAGTCTCTGCTCCGTCATTTGGCCAGACAAGCAGACGTACAAAGAAGCAGGTGAGCTCATTAAATTGTGTTTTATATTCAGAAAGCATACAGAAATGGACGAAAACAGACTCCTGAGGTTTATAAAAATGGATGTAAAGCTTACCCAGACCTGCTTTTGCTCCCTACTGGGAATCATTAGATGGAGTTTTTCCTTTTAGTCGTAGGTTTTGTGATCTACTTTTCCTTCCTATGTGAAACACACACATACTTTTTGGGAAGTCCCAGCTCCATTTCCTTTCCAAAAAATGACTCAGGGCTAAATTTGAAGCTTTGTTGTAGATCTTCCTTTTTTTTTTTTTTTTTTTTTAGATGAGGAAAAGAAAAGATTTAAAGATTTCTGAAGAAAAGTCTTTGTTGTGTGACACTGGGATGACCCTCAAAGCATGTCTGCCTGCTCATCGGTGGAGGAGATTATGTCCTGCTGACTTAACCAAAACCACTTAAAATGCCCTCAATTGTTCTATAAATCTAAGGGAAAACATAATTCTTCCTAAATCATTATACACAGGGACTTTTCAGCAGCGGCTTTGTCACAATCTGCTCACTATTCCTCCATCTAAGCCGCTGAGAAATTTGTCACAAAGAAGTTGCATGAAATCTTTACTTCCTCTGTTTTCTTTTTTTTTTTTTTTTTTTTTTTTACAAAGGGACTGTAGTTCCCAATTAGGTCTTAAGTTCTGGCATCATCATTTTCAGTGGAAGAAATTTAAACGTACCAGATTTTAAACATGTAAAAGGGCAAAACCAGCACCCTTAAAACTTTCTAGTCTTTAATAAAACCCTGTTAATTATGGTTTTTTTATTTTATCTCTAAGCTAACCAGAGCGTTATGTGGTCCCAAGACATGTACTAGGAAAGCCTGATAATGGCTGCGTAGCTGAAGATCAAGTCCAAAAGGCCTGGGCTGTATCTAATACTTCCTCTGAACAGATTAGGAAGCAGATTCTTCACTGCAAAAAGAGAACTAGAAATAGTTAACATGTTCTTAAAATTTGTGTATTTGTCCGTCATTTGAGCAGGTAAATAAGATGATTTGCCAATGGAATAAGATTTTTGCACTTAAAATAGGTACAACTAATCTCAATCATCTTATTTCAAGTGCAGGATGTCTAATTATCTTATTTTAAGGGTAAAAATACTCATTCCATTGGCAGATAATCGTATTTACCTGCTCAAATCAAGGATAAATACTCTAACTTTAAGAACATTTTAATTATTTTTAGATCTGTTTTTGCAGTGTTCTTTTTCTAATGTTATTTGGTCGCCTGCTTTCCAAGAGCAGACTCACTTCAGAATAATGTTTTTTGTTTTTTTATGTTGCTGAGGTTTTGCTCAAGTCTGACCTTTGATCTTCAGTGAATCTGAGAGAGGAAGTCAGGGAGAAAGAGAGAGTCTCTAGGTGTCACTGTGTGTCACTGTGTGTGCTACTTCCTTTATGCTTAAATTACACTGAAATATCAGGTTCAGCTTGGACTTGTGTGATTTATTCTCATTTTTTTTTTTTTTTAGGTTACTGGAGCATTACTGTTTATGGACGGAAGCACTGCCACAGGCTGTACACCAAGCACTTCAATGAAGCTGTGCACTGGGCCTGCGCTATCCAGAAAATCATCGACACCAAATCCCCGGTGGAAACGCCGACACTGCTTTTGATACGAGACATCGAGGTGGGCCGCGCGAAAGAAAAGCTAAACATTTGTAAACACGCGCACAATTCCTGCCAACCTGCTTGTGATAAGAGCCAGCAAACACAAACAGACGTCGGACTGCTCATTATTCACCCCGCCGTGTTATCATGGAAACCACACGGCCACGCCGTTCTGGGAGTCCAAAGTTTACTCTAGATTTATTTTTTTTCTCTTTTCAATGAGCTCTTGTCGACAAACTAGAACAGCAGACAAAAAAAAAAAAAAGAAAGGTGGTTTAAAGATTAAGGTACTTCCAGGTATTTAACCTTAACTTTCCCATGGTCGGAGGGCATTACATATACATTTTGGGAGGAGTTGCAGGAGAACAAAGTGTGCTGGAATCTTACTGAGCTCAGAAGGGACTTTTCTTGCATCAGTCCATCCTTGGTGGTTAGAAAAGGGGCAGGTTTTGGCAAAGGAGGTGGAAGAGGGCAAGGCAAAAAGCATTGGGTCCAGATAAGCAGCCCTTTGCAAGGCCTCCTGTCTCCGTAATCTCCCAAAGAGAGTCTCTAATCTTCGAGAAAGTGGTTAATCTACTTGCCTCTGTCTATCACTGTATGCTCAGCTAGAAGGGGCCAAGCTTATATTTTGAAGAAAGAAGAGGCCTGTTTTTAAACGGTTCTTCCTTCATTTGTCTAGTCAACTAAAAGGAAAGCAGGAGTGGAAAAAAAAAAGGAAAAATCTATATGATCAGTAATAGGTTATAGGCTCGAGCAACGTAGCCAAAAAGAAATGCGTTACAGGGTATAAAGAAAAAACAGCCAAGAAGAGAAAAATTTGACACTATTTTGAAAATTCACTTAATAATCATTCACATTTGATTGTCTTAAAGGGGACATATCATGTTTTCATGTTCTTTCTTTTCACGTTTAAATCATTCAGTTGTGGTCTATATAAAGTGGAACTGCAACACTTAGGTCTGAATTCCTCCTTATTGTTGCCTCACAGCTCCTTTTTTTTTCACCGCTGTTCTGAGGTTTGTCTGAGAGCAACTTGTTTTGAGGCGGTCTCTCTAAATGTAAAGGAGGCAATTCACACACCGCCCCCTCCAGGTCGCTGAGGCTGCCCCTGAAAGGGTAAAGACTCTTGAGCCAAAGCGTAAGTCAGCGTCCGCCATGATATGGGCTGTCCGAATAGTGCAGTCAGTAACAAAGGAGGTGGGAATGGGAGCCTGCATGCTTCCTATCATAGCTCATTTAGCATAGGAACCTCGCAGTGTCCCTTACCAGCGCTAAGGAGCTATAAGGAATCCCCAAATCCTTTGTTTGACATGATGTGTATGCACACACCACCTCATAGAAATTAACGAAAATGACTGGAGCGAAGAGCGAGTGCACTTTGTAGTTTTCACTAGCCACTTGTAGCTTCAGCATTCATAAATTTAGACTGCAAATTCTCGGTGAGAAATTAAAATGTCGGATTCGCCAAACTGGCCGGAAGTCCGTGACCTTGCTAAGCAGCTCCGCAGCAAATACTGCGAGGAAATAAAAACGTAACAGAAAACAGAGAAAACGGAATGAATTAAAGAAAATGACCCAAACAGAAGATAAAGGTATCTAAGCAGCACCTGGACAGACTACATTCAAATTTTCTGCACTCCCAAGAAACTCCACAACAAAATGTGTTTAAGGGCTAGAAAAGTGGATTTTGCAAAATATGTCCTCTTGAAGCCTAAATTATTTTTAAGACAATAAACGAATCAAACGAATCTGAGAAGCCTTTACGAAGACCTTTTTTTTGTTTTTGTTAGACTAATCTGCATTTTTCTAAGCAGTAGCTATGAAGTGTTTTGGGTATGTGCTTATCTGTGATAGATGGTGATGTGGAGTAAAATTTTAAATATCTATAGCGCCACCTCTTTTCCAAACCAGTTTCTAACCCTAAAGACCACATGCTAACCCCAAATCTGTGTACAACCCTTCAACACCTATTTAGCTATATTTCAGTCACAAACCTCAATGTGTTCTGAAGCTATAGCACAAAGTGGTGGATAGTGAGGAAATGGAAGGAAAATAATGCTTTTAGATGTTTTTCTTGTTGTTGTTGTTATTATTATTGCCTTTCACCCAGCTGCAATAAAATGCTGTGAAGTTTGTGGCTGTAATGTAAGGAAAAGGTGTAAAACAAATTCAAGGGGAATTCTATTTTTTTCCCCAAAGAACTGTAGATGCAAATCATCTACCCTTTGCAAGACTCGCGTATATTCTCTTATATTTTAGACAAATGAGAGTTGGGGCATTTACAAAGTGCAAGTATTTGGATGCAACATTAGCATTATCATCTGAAATACAGCTGAGCTGCTGTGGCGCACCACAGAGCAGCATCTTATTCCCACGGGACAAACAGAAGACTGTGTTAACTTTGCCACAATGAGGGCAAGGCGGACTTGTTGCACAGCGAGACCGAACAAGAGCGAGAGAGAGAGAGAGAGAAAGAGAGTGGAAAGAGGAGGGATTGAAGGAGTTGCAGAGTCAGGAGAGAGCCAGAGCCGCTGCAACGTTACTAATGAGCAACAGGTGCTCGGGGGGGGGGGGGGGGGCAGAAGCGTGGAAGCCATCTGTACCGCTGGAAGGCATCTATCCACATACGCAGTGAAAGACAGAAATGCACGCACAGTCAACCCATTGACACCGGCGGATAAAGTATAACGTGTCAGTCATGCACAGTGTGCTGTGCTGGGTCATCACTTGACCTTCCTGTTGCTTTGGAAGCTGCCAGAGCCGAATGGCGAGCCCCGGTCAGATGGACCTTGGTCACCCCAGACGGACAAAAACACGCACTAAATCCCAGATGCCGACGGCCCTCTCAACTGATTTCAGGAACACGGAATGAATATGTTATTGTACGTGATACATTTTTTCTTTTTTTTTCTTGTACGCACACAGGAGAATAAGTTCAATCCGGAGGTGGTGGAGCACATCTACCAGCACAATGCCATCCTCAAATACACCCAGGGCCCCCTGTATGCTCCTCTGCTTCCTTTCCCTTACGGCAATTTGGAGCACACATGTGAGTACTCAAGCTATGTATGATAAATCTAACAACAGCTACATGTGAGGTTTTGTTTTAGCATCTGTACCACGCTCCCTTGTCGCTTCAGACCACAATGGGAAGGGCTACGGCTCGATGCGCGAAGAGGCCGTGCGGCTCTTCAACTGCCTGCAGCAGCTGGAGTCGGCGCGGGAGCCGGTTCCCATCATCCAGGGCGTGCTGCAGACCTGCCTGGACCTGCGGCCCCTCCGTGACGAGGTCTACTGTCAGCTTGTGAAGCAGACCAGCCACACGCCTTCCCCGAACACCGCCGCGCACCTCCGCTACTGGCAGCTCCTCACCTGCATGAGCTGCACCTTCCTGCCGGGCTACAATGTGCTCAAATACCTGCGCTTCCACCTCAAGAGGTGAGCTCTGCGTGAAAATGCGCTCAAGCAGAATTGCCCTGCTTTCAGGTTTTTTTTGTTTGTTTGTTTTTATGTAAATTTGGAAAACTGGGAATAAGCATGGGCTGGTTTGGGTCTTTCATTGTGAGCTGAGCAAAACATCACTGTGTCATTGTACTGATACAAAACTTTAACATAAAATAGTATTAGTAACTAATTTTACTAACTAGTTTTATTCAAAACAAATTGGCAGAAATGTTAAAATCTAATAAATATTACATAAACAATAATGTTGTTATTTAACATAAACACCAACTAAATTGAAAAGTTTAAATCGCTTGTTGTGCACGGTGTTATCCGTTTTGCTGCTCTAGAGTAACAGAACTATAGCAAGTAGATTTCTGCTCGTTTGGGAAGCTTAACAGACCCGCCACCTGAAGCTTGCTAGCAGCTTTTAAAACAGTGTCACATTAATAATCGTTTTCACACCGTAATTGTTTAGTTTAAATTTTTTCTTTTGTAAATGGGAAAAATTTCCAGAGCCAAATTTGTCTTTCTTGTAAGCAAACGCAAGGTGTATATACAGTAGCCCTTTTTCAGCCAGCTGTCCCAGCAGTGTGCAGCAACATGCAGTGAGGGACATGGGGCGCTTTACTCTGGTCGGTTCTCTTTGTGCCGTTACAAGTTCCCCGTTGATATTCCTCGAAAGTTGAAATTTGGAGCTCGCCAAGATGCTCCGACTGTTGTATCCAATATGGCTGCTGCGCAACTAGAATGAAGTTACTGTACCTATTATTATGAGCGTGTTTCATTAAACTATTGGCACGCGTGGTTCTGTAAAATATCTATTTGTGAACATGCTCCTTTTTGTGCTTGAAAGCATAAAATGTTTCTCTTGCTGGTTTAAAATTTTCCTACTTGCAAATCGAATGCTCTCAACTCTGCCGTGGCGTCATTCTGCGCTTTGACTTCCAAAACAAGTTAAACGCATCATATATGTTCCATGCATGTGGGTGGGTGGGAGGGGGGGGGGGATTCTGGTCTCTCTGGCATCTCTTTAGAAGGACATCAGGAAAAATTAATAGTGAAAAATGTTCAGCGGTCTTAAAACCTAAGCCTCTTAAACCCTTACCAGGGCCTTATCTTAAATGAATAAACAAATGCCTCTTTTTTAATCTAACACTTATAACTTGTGACTTAATGATGTTCTCAGGGTGGATTTGCTCAAGGACAGAAACCGCCTTTCATCTTCTCCTCGTTGCATTTGCAAGCGGACAACAAGGGACGTTTTTATACTCCTTTTTTTTTTTTTCTTGTCTCCTGACTCATCTCTGTGAAAAAGTGCGCTTTTGGGAAGACAGGTGGAAAACACGCGAGCACGCCGTTCCGTCGCTGACGGTTTGAGGTAACCGAGTGCAGCTGTCGGCTTTTTACATTCGACTGAGCCGAGTCGGAGTGAATTTGACATCAGGCCAGGAGCCGGTTGCTGGCGACGGGGGGGGGGGGAGGAGCCCGCGATGCAGAACAGGTTTAGCTGGGAGACGAAGGTGAACCAGTAGTGGCAAGGAGAACGCGGAGTCTAGACGACGGACAGAAAGCAGGCGCCAGCGTCCCTAACCACTAGTTTAGATATAGTAGCACGATATGCTCCCACATTGTTAACATGCTCCCATGGACAGATGCAGTGTTTGAGGGCTGGATTTGCAGGTCTGAATTAGCCCCTCTGTCAAGCCTACTTATCGAAGTTGTTAGCAGCGCTGGGCCGTCTGCTCTAGACTTTCCAACGCCGTGCCATCAAACCGCCACAGTCTTCTATCTATGTTTCAGCACTGGGAATTGCCCTCTAGCTAATGGAACAGTTGCATGCGATGGCAATTTATAATAACACTGTGGAACTCGCTGGCTCTGGTGTTTTGATACGTCTTACTGTCGCTCTCACGCACTTTCTTTCTCAGCGGATCCGAGCCGAGCCGAGGCTGCAGCTGGGCAGGAGCTGAGTCTGGAGCCGGGCACCGGGCCCAGAAAACACTCCTCCTTCACTCCCCCGGTGCCCTGAGAAACCCCCGGGGAATGTCTGCTGTCAGAGGGAATGGGCCAGGAGAAAGAAAGCAGAGCAGGAGGGGGGGGGCGGGGGGCAAGAGAGCAGGAAGCAGCAGCAAAGGCCAAAGAGAGGAGAGGAGAGTGTAGGAAGGATCACAGAGGCTCAGTGGAACATTCCTGATTATGTTTCAGCAGGACAAATCCCACCCTGTGGCCATATAGTTATGAGATGGCATGACATCGGTGTAAATGGGTGTACTTCTCTGTGTCTGGCAAATGGTTTCTTAGATTTTTCTTTTCCCTTTTGGTCGTATTGGATTTTTTGATGAATATTTTGAGCGTTATTGTTTCCTCTCTCACCCGTCCCTCTCTGTTTACACAGGGCTGAACTGTTAGCTCCATTACACCATATTTCACGCCCTTTATTGCTCACAAAGCGTGTCAGACCTCAGGCTCCATTTGATTTTTGTACCCCCTTCCCCATTTTTTTTTTTTTTTTTTTTTTAATAATCAAATGTACATGGAGCCTCACCTACCACTCCTGGACACTCCGCTGGGAGGAAGCAGCGGGTCACTGCTGTTCACAGGAGCGGAAATGCCTCTTCCTTATTTTGTACATTGCCCAAGGTCAAACATGTTTTCTTTTTCCGTTTAATGTGATTTGAAGGACTGGGCGACATTGACTATTTGGTCTTTTAACAGATTGAGTGAGAACGTTTGTCATTCCTCGCCTCATTTACTTTTTAACAAACCCAGACAGAGGAAAAGTAAAGAATGGAGCTCAGTCAAAGGGACGACGTGAAGGAGTATAAAACCAGCAGATTGAGCCTGCTAATACGATCAGCTTTTTCTAAAATCCTGAATTGGGTTTATGTTGCGCATGCACACGTAGAGGATATTTTCATTCTCTCGTACGTTTTATGCATCTTGCAGAATTCAGAGCCAAACTCCTGAATCTGAGATGGATAACTATGCGTCGTTCATCAGCGAGGCCTTGGAAAAGACAAAATGCCGCGAGTGTGTGCCGTCGTGGGAAGAGATCCAGATGCTGATGAACCGACAGGAGATGCTGTGCACCGTGCACTACCCCGGTACCGGATCCTGCCAGCTCTACATCAGCTCGCACACGACTGCCAATGAGGTTTGGAAGCATTTATTCAGCTTGGACGGTTTAAACCTTTCCCAGATTTTTTTTTTTTTTTTTTTTTTATATTCTCACACGTGTTTCTGTCCAAAAATATAAATGACGTGGCTTGAAGCAAATCCCCAAACAACCACAAACTTTTTTTTTTTTTTTTTTTTTTTTTCCCAAAACCAATCTCTCCTCTGCTATCAACAGGTGGTCCGAAGGATGCAAGAGAAGCTGGGCCTTCAAGACAGTAAAAATACATTTGCACTGTTTGAACAGAATGCACTATGGGAGCAGCCGGTTTCAGGGAACTCTCTGATCGCGGACGTCCTGACCAGGTACAAAGTGGATCCATACCTTTCCTGTTTTAAAATGCAGAAAGTGCCCAAAATTTGTCAGAAATGGAAGCAATTTGTGACATTAGAATCTGCATTACAATGCAATGCATGATCACTAGTGTAATACTTATTGGCACCACTGCTGTTTGCACAACTCCCTTTTGCCAGTGGGATAGCATTTATTCTTCTATAAAATTCCTCTTTGAACAATCTTGATGACTTCTAAAATCCCAGTTCTTCTCTTATGCACTTTTCTCTTTAGCTCAACCCCTAGTTTTCTAGAGATAAAGGTCTGGAACTGATATGGCAAAAGAAGAAGGTGTAGCAATCCATTTAAAAAAAAAAATGTCTATGTCTATGTTTTGGACCCTTATCCCGTTGCTTTGATGACCTATTTTTTTATAACTCGGAGCACTCTACAGATCCTGCTGTAGAGCTTTTAGATGCAAGAAAATGCTTTTCTTACTCCTGAAAACAAAGTCTATGGCTGGATTGTCCATTTGACACGTAGAGGGATAAATAGGGTGGGAACAATCCAATGAGAGCTTTATTAGATGAACCTGTGTGGATGCATGAGTCTACGGGTTAGTAATGATAGCCAGCTTACCCGAGAATATAAAGTGCAGAGGTGAGTGAGAGATTTGTACCCTAGACATCATCCAGCATATGTAGAAAGATTGGAGATGCTTTCATATATAAAACATCGCAGTAATCTAATAGAAATAGGAAGGTCCTTAAGACATGATGCTTCCTCGCACGGATAGAAAACAATCTATTTCTGAAGAAAAAACAGAGTTTGATCTTGAATTCCTTTACAAAATGTTCAATGTGTGACTTAAACTAAAGCTTATTGTTAATATCTGTACCATGGTACAGATAGGTTTAGCTGTTATTGTTTTTATGGAATGGAGGGTTTGTGGAACCTTTGTCAGCAAACAGTGACCTTTATCTTATCAGCATTAAATATCAGTCTCGTCTTAAACCAAGCAAGTCAGGTTGAACAATCTCAAATGCAGGCTGCAGGCGCCTACGCTCAGTAGTTAATTTTTGCATGGCAGTAAATCACAGTGTCATCAGCATAGAACGTTTACAAGCATCAGTAACAATTTATCCTACACTGTTTACATAAGCAGAAAACAGAGTTGGACCTAAAATGGAACCCTGTGGCTCATCTTTTGTGATGTTTACATATTCTGATGACAAACCACTGCACACACTGTCTACGATTTGACAGATAATTAGATAACCAGCATACACTGTTATCTGATGAACCAATATCAGACAAAGGATAGTATAATCAACAGAGTCAAACGCCTTAGACGAGTCATTGAAACGGGCAGGACAGTGTTTATTAGCATCCAAGGCTTCAATTATTCCATTTATAACTTTCAGGGTGGCTGTGAAGGTACTGTGCTATTTCGTGAAAGCAGACTGATGGCATCACAAGGAAAGAAAAGGCTTTTAATTCACGTCTCCCAAATAAGTGGTTGGCATGAAAAGACTGCAATGGTTGTCTAAACCGTGAGCTTTTGAGGTCTTTCTACCTTCCTTCTAACACTGTTGCTGAGAGGTAAACTTGGGTCCTAATTTGTCACAGTTGAATTATGGCCCGACTTTAGATATCTTGACATTTGTGTTGGCAGGTATTTTTGTAACCATTTTTGGTGATGAATGATCAACAAAGGTTTATCTTACTTGACTGGCATGTGCTCTTGTCTTTCCCGTTTTGACGAGTCGTTGAGAGAAACTGGCCTCCAAGATGCATTTATTTTCAGGTTTTTTCTTCTGTTTTAGTATAGACACTAAATCATTGCTGACATCCTTTACGTCAAGTGACCTTTTTCTGTTCTTGTTGAGTAATCCTGCGTGGCCCCTGGGAAGCAAAGATGAATTTGGTACTTTCCAAAGACAAATACTCTCAAATTGTGTGGGGACAGGTTAAACATGAACTGTTTTTTAACTAATGTAGATCAGGTATGGTATAATCGTAACACATTAGCTACTCCGCTCTCTCTCTGTGCAGCTTCACCGCCAAAGAGTCGGAGTCTAAGTCCCAGTGGAAACTGTGTTTTAAGCTCTACTGCCTGTTGGACGCTGACAGCATATCAGTGGACAGCATAGAGTATTTATTCCTCTTTGAGCAGGTAAGGCGGCACACACACACACAAAAAAAGAAACAGTACATCCTTTGTCTGCTGTTGCCTTAATAAGTGACCAATAGTGAGATTTAATTTATGACCCTTCAGCAAGTCATTCTTTCTGTTCTAAATCAAATTGAAGAACAATCTTGAGTCACAGCCAGTTGACATGATGTGATTGCAGAAGAGAACATAGAAAAGCATAAAAAGTATGACTAACAGTGCTGCTCAAGTGCAGCTGGGGTCAAAAGGTAGCTTCATTACAGCATTTTTTTCCCCGAGGACTTCTATAAAAGATTTATAAGGTGCAATAAAACAGGGTGGGTCCAAAAATGATTGGATTTGGGTTATTAGTAACAGCCGTGACCTTCTGTCTCTCCTGGTCTTTGCGCTGCAGTGCCATGAGATGGTGGTCCGTGGTCAGCTTCCAGCCCGCGAGGAGGACCTGGTGGCATTGGCAGCCCTGAGGCTTCAGAGCCTCGTCGGCGACTACAGCACACACGCCCCTTTCCCCCCTCTGGACGAACTCTTCCCCGGTCACATGCTCGAAACGCGGGTTCTCATGTCCCTCTCTGCCCCGCAAGCAGCCCCGCCCTGTCAGGTGGAGGCTCAGGACTGTCCCGCCACGCAGCGCTTCCCCACGGGTCTCCTGGCTGGGACGCTGTGGAGCCACTCGGCTACGGTGGCGCATAAACAGAAGATGGAGAACGACAAGCGCCTGCTCAGTCGACTGAAGGAGGAGGCCGCGGCCGTCACGGCAGCCATCTTGGACCGTTGGAAAGGTCTGGCCGGCTACAGTGGCAGGGACAGTATGGCTGCTTACCTCACAATTGCGCGCCAGTGGTCGGGCTTTGGATGCACTCTTTATGAAGTGGACTTTTATATAGTGAGTATTTTGGAGGGGGACTTGTTTTAGTTTTGCTCCCCTGGAACCGCACTGCAAAAACGGAACTAGAAATAAGTAAAATGTTCTTAAAATTTGTGTATTTGTCCTTGATTTTTTTTTTTTTCTTCTCCAGTGTCCTGTCTAGCAATATGGCAATAGGAATTGATGTCTCAATGCCAGATAGAGCTCGACAGATTTTGCTTTTACAAGTGGAGCAAACAGCTTTCGCCATAGTGCTCCACTTGATTTATGCTTGTAAATAGCTTTATTATGATTCCTGCAAGGAGAATTTCAAATTATATGGACATGACAATGGGAGAGTAAAGGAAGAACAAAAAGTGAAAGAAAAGAAAAAAAAGAGTAGAGGTGAAAGAAAGAGGAGATAAAAGGGAGAGAATGATAAAACCTTCTTTGTCTGCTCCATCACCTGGAAAGAGACACAAAAAGAACAGCACAACCAACAGACATAAAGCAACAGATACACTCGAATAACACCTAGATGCCATTGCTAAATCATATATATTATTATGTAAGCTGACATGTGTAATGTGATATTTGAAAAAAGAAAGTGAAAGAACATAAATAAATAAATTATAAGATTATAAGATTATAAAATTAGTGTATTTGTCCTTGATTTGAGCAGGTAAATAAGATGATTTGCAAATGGAATAAGAATTTTGCACTTGGAATAGGAACAATTCATCTCAATCATCTTATTTCAAGTGCAGGGTGTCTAATTATCTTATTTTAAGGGGTCAAAATACTCATTCCATTGGCAGGTAATCTTAATTACCTGCTCAAATCAAGGAATAAATACACTAATTTTAAGAACATTTTACTTATTTTTAGATCAGTTTTTGCAGTGCGGTGCCGTCTCTCCCCTTTGACTGTCTCTCTCTCTGTCTCTCTGCCCGCAGAGTTCAACAGGGAATTTCTCCGAGAAGTTGTGGCTGGGTGTAGCTGCCACATCCGTGTCCATCTACAAGCAGGGAGAGTCAGAGGCGTTGGAGTCGTTTCCTTATGGCCAGATCTGCTCCTACGGCGTATCTGACAGCAACACCTTCAAGATCACAGCTGGGGATCGGGATCTAATATTCGAAACCACCAAGGTAAGTAAGGTGGCTCCCACATCCCAAGTCTGTAAATCCAGAGTGTTAAAGAAATAAATAAAAAGGAGACCTCAGTCCATCTCCATCGCAGTCTTTGGAGAAACAAGGAGCCTTATCAGCATGCTGTGTCCTGCAGCACAAGAGAAGAGGCCCACTGTCTTCTCACCATGCCCCCGCCCTCTTCCCTCCGGCTCTTTGACCGGCTTAAAAAACACTCGTTGATTCAGTCCGAATCGAGAGCACGCCAACCTGCTGCCTCTGCCTGACCAGCGGAGACCACCACAAGTTAAACTTCCGGGTAATAAAAGGCGCGGGGGGCTGAGGCTTTATTGCTGCGGTTGGATTCAAATATTAGGCTAAACATTTCTCAGAAACGTGGATGCTCCTCCAGACAAGACACTCCCTCCCCCCCTGTTGAGAACAAATCTTGCCTTTCACTGGACTGACTTCCTTGCATCTTCCCACACGGAACAAAAAATCCCTCTGTGATCTCTCGTGAGGCACAAGAGTGGCTTTTATTTATTTATTGGGCTCAGGCAACTTGAAGTGCAGCTCATTTAGACTTCTTCTTTTATGAACTTAAGTCCCTATAGTGCTCTGACATCGTAGGAAGGGCTTTGCACCACTGGGCACAGAAAACAAAGAAGATTTGATAGTCGGTGCGATTTTTAGCGGCTGAATGAAGGGATGACTGTTCGTTTAGGAGCAGGTGACCGTTTTACTTAGAGCTGCTCTGTTGAGGGGAAGCTTTCAATGAGGGAAAAAGTGTCCTGGCAGTTTTTTGGCCTTCTGTCTTTTTAGGTCAGGTAAATGGAGAGGCAAATTGAATCCTACATGATTTTCTTAAAACCGCAAACCCTAACCTATATTTGTGTAGAATTGTGAAACGATGCATTGTTTTGATGTATTTAATCAAAAATCTGGCAGTTATGGCATGCGTTTGTATTCCGGCCCCTCGATTTAATACGTTCTAGAGCCACGTTTCACTAAAGTTACTCACTGCAAAAACGGAACTAAAAATAAGTTAAATATTCTTAAAATTTGTGTATTTTTCCTTGATTTGAGCAGGTAAATAAGATGATCTGCCAATAGAATAAGATTTTTGCACATAAAATAGGAACAATTCATCTCCATCATCTTATTTCAAGTGCAGGATGTCCAATTATCTTATTTTAGGGGCCAAAATACTCATTCCATTGGCAGATAATCTTATTTACCTGCTCAAATCTAGGACAAAAACACAAATTTTAAGAAAATTTTACTTATTTTTTTGCAGTGCTGCTGCAAGTCTTTTGAGATGTTAAAAACTTTGTTACTAAGTAGGTGACTTCTAGTTGAACTGGATTTTATTTTGCCGTGTTGGATGCAAAGCGACTGAAAACATATGCAGGCCACACTTTTCAGATTTTTTTAATTTATTTATTTATTTATTTTTTCCTCTCGAAAGAAACAAAAAAATCCATGTTTAATTTCTGTTTAACTTCAGGGTCTATCATGTAAAATCTTAAATCGCTCAGGTTTGTGATTGCGATGTGGCAAAATGCAGACTAACTCAATGGTTCTGAGTACTTTTCCAAAAGCCTCTACGTTAAAACTGTCAACGCATTCGGACAGTGTTCCTATAAAGGACTGTGTACTCCGTGTCCTCAATAATTGCTGAATGTCTGCATCATCTGCTCCTGGTCGTTTTCAAGCAGCTGGATGACATAATCTTTCTCCACCCTCCTGTGACAGTGCCGGACAGACACCAGTTTGACCTCTCTCTCTCTTTCTCTCTCTCTCTCTCTCTCACCACAGCTGACTGAGATCATGCAGCTGATGAACGCCTATTTCAATGCCATCCATCGCCAGCGAGGTAAAGGAGAAGATCCGGACACCATCACCTTCACAGAGAGCACAGATGTGAGCTTCCATCACATGGCCTCGACGCCCACGCTTCTGGAGCTGCCGTCTCACCCCGTTTAAGAGGAACTCTTACCTACATTACCCCCCCCCCATCCCCTCCCCTCCACCGTCCTATTTCCCTGGCGAGGCTCAGGCCCGGTCCTGAAGATCCTTGGCCTCCTCCACTGGGAATGGTGCTGGAGCCAATACAAAGAGAGGGCTGTTTTTCCCCTCCCCATCTATGAAAATAAACCTTCCCCGAGTTTTCCAGTTGAGGCTGGTCTTAGAATTAAAATCGTGGGACAGCGCAAGGGAAGGCAGGAGGGCCTGGAAACGCACAGAAAAACCAGCGCCGTTACTGATGAGGTGTCGCGCACGCCCCCACCCTTTCCCACAATGCATCAATCTTTGTTAGTCTAATTGGCCACGAGCCCGACCCCAGCCGCACCGCACCCTGCTCGGGCGAGAAGTTGGCGTGGGCCTTACTACCAACCGCAAACATTAAGAACGAAGATTTCAACGATCATAAGCTGCGGAGCTGCCCCTCATAAAAGCTCCAAGCTCAGAGTAAAAAAAAACACTACCCTCTCCCCTCGCTGTGCGCCATATTGGATTTGCCTTTCCTAGAAGGCGGACGTCCCTCGTGCTCTGCTGGAACAGTATTGAGAACATTCAGTGACACACACACACACACACCCACCCTGACTCTCCCCGGCCCCTTCATCAGTCAGTCAGTTTTCATAAGATCCCGGCTGGGCTTCAATTACCTGGAACTGTCGATGCAGCGAGGCCATGTGAACTTGGAACTGGAAGCAGATGTTGGAACTCTGCGGCTGAGTCACTTTGGCTGCTAGGACTGCACAGCCTCCTGCCAGGGTGTCAATCTGATCACGGAGAAAAAAAACAAAAAAAACAATTTCATTCATGGCACATTGAGGATCCAGGGCTGTACGCGTTATAAAGAAATCAAAGCATTTTCCAGCTGTTTTCAACACGTTTGCCGCCAAATACTCTGATCCACCCCCGTTGTCGTGCTGCTCGTTGTCCCGGGCGTGAAACCTGGAGAGCACCCGACCCGGTGCAGCACTCTTCTGCTGAAGATAACAACAGGTGCTTCTTTATTTAACGGAAGGAACGTCCCGAAGCTTCATCGCCTCGCCGTTAACACGCAGTGCCCCACGAGTTGCCTGGCATGCAAGAAAAGAAACATTTCTAATGTGGACGCTTTTGCATTATTTATGCAGACTTTTTTTCTTTTCTTTTTTTTAACTCTTTGTCTTAAATGTAGATCCAGACTTATTTTTACATTAAGTTTGCTCTAAGTGACCAGGGCCATTGGTTTGTTGGTTCTAATCCTCTCTAGCTCCTGTTTTCCTCCCTGAAAAGCCAAACTTGGACCAAAGACTAGTTTTCGTTTTTATATATATATATATAAGCTTTTAGAAAAAGAAGCCAACAAATCCAGTCAGAATCCCTAACCGTACTTAAATGTTTTGTCTTCCAAGATCAATATCTAAGAGTCAGTTGTATATTTTTGGTAAGGATGATCCTAAAGTGATATCTGCTACACACTCTAGAAAATAACCAGTTTGAACACTTTTGTTTCTATGCCATGAAAGGCCTTGACAAGTCATTGCCCTCTCCCTGGTTCAGAAGCAGGTCTTTAGCTTTTTTTTCCCACTGCAGCTGCAGGCAGCTCCATACTAGATATGTAAAAAAAAAACCAACAAAACAAAAAAAAGACGGCAGATGTCCTTGCTTAGTATTAAGCTTGTCTGTAAGCTGCATGGTACCTTTTTATGTAATGTGTATATTTAATTGCACTATTTTTAACTAACTTGGGAGTGCAATAAAAAAAACTATAAATACTGTAATTAATAAAACAAAACACAAATTTTACCTTTTATTGTCATTGTCGCTTAAGCTCTTTCACAGTGATGTGTTTGCAACCAGGTGTGTTTTAAGGAAGTAATTTAAACACAAAAAATTCTGCAGTCTGGCACCAGCGATGCAGCTTTTGAGTAGTCTCCAAAGTTCAGAAGCGAAAACAATACCCGCCAAGGCAAGCGTTGCCAAGTGCCCTTCGCGTTCCCCGCGGGTAATGAGCCTTAACCGAATTACATGCTTGCTGGTACGCTGTGCTCCAGGTGAGAGGGGGGGAAATAACGTTGCATCATCATGTAGATAATATTAATGTTTCCATACAATCGAGTGTGGCTTTAGGAGGCAAGAAAGTGCAATGATAGAAAACACGTTTATTCATCTTACAGGTCCAACAAACAGTAATAAGGAGCAATACATTTCAGACTTTTTAAAGCATATTTACAGGCTGTTACTTTAGAAGACGAAAGCTGTTCAAATGACAATGACGTTACCACCGGGTCAGAGTACGGCTCGACATTCTTGTTGGTCATGAACGGTGAAGACATGGGCGTTGTGAGTCAGCAGCAAGACAGATGGTACAATTCACCTGTGGAAGTAAAACTAAAACAAATCCTACATTACCTACCAGCCTAGGCAGGTAGAAACACTACTGTAAATCCAACAAAACTACTGAACTCTGTATAAAAATAGAGAAAAACAAGGCAACCGGTCAACGTTGGTGAAAGAAAGAAGCTGCAGGAGGTGAAGTTCAGAAAACAAACCCATAAAACTTGCAATGAACAATTAATTAGGTGAACTTTTATATCAACTAGGGTTATGATCCTCTAGAATATGGCTGTCCAGGAAACACTTTGGTTAATATGAGTTGGTATTAATATGACTCTGTCTCTTCTCCGCCTATCCTATTATAACATGCTATAACCTGCTAATAAATAATTACCAGAACAGCAGCTATAGCCAGTGAAATGAAAAGGGTCACTGCTCCTGCGTGCCCCAGGAGATGTAGTCGGGCCGCGTCGCTGCCGTGTACTCGTCCACCAGCTGCTGCACCACTTCGCGCGAGTTGTCCAGCTCGTCAAAGTTCTCCTTGAAAATGTCCTCTTTACGAAACTGTTCCAGGAAGGCCTCGCGCTTTCGTAGTTTGTCGTACTGCCTGCACGTCCGCTCGAAGAGCTAGAACACAAACAGGGGCCAAAGGTATAATTATAAATGGAAAAAAAAAAAAAAAAAAAAAATCAAGTCAGACTTCTTTAAAATCTGTGCTTTCTGTTTTGATTCAGTGCCTGTTGCCTTACAGAGAACTAACCCTTGTGTGGACTTCCACCTAAGTTTAACTTTGTAATGAAGTAAACAGTAACTGTAGCATCTTAGATTCAATCAAACTGTCTTTTTTTTTTTTTAAGCTTCACAGCTTTTAAAATGTATATATTTTTTGGGTAATTACCCCAAAATAATTAGATTTCTCTGAATTTTAGTTTTAACAGGGTTCCTACAGCATAAGGCAAGTTAAATTCAAGACTTTTTAAGACTTTTTAATGCCACTTGAAATAAAAAGTTAAGACCAAATTCATGATAAACGAGAAAAACCTGGTTGCGACAACTTTACCCAAATGTTTATTTTAACATAAACTATTACTTTCTGGCCCAGTAGACATGTTTAAAATTTTGAAAAACATTTCATATAGGAAGAAAGCTAAAAAAAACACAAATTACAGATATATTTTTAACAACTACTGAACTGAATTCACAAACTTTGTTTTGTTCCCTACTAAACTAAACTATAAATCAGTTTTAAAAACCACAACATAACCAGTGCCAACTCTTTTTCCCAGTTATGGTCCGGTTTTTATTGGTTCCGCTATCGGGACGGAACCAATAATGGTTACATTGAGCCGTTCAGTATATTTAAAAAAATATAATTGTGTCAATTATTTTACTGTTTGGTAAGGATTACAAAAATAAAATCCTATTAATGACCTGGTAACAATTTTAAGACCTAAGAAAAACTGATTTAAGACATTTTAATGCCAATTAAGGCCTTAGTTTTAAGTTACAGACTTCAATGCCTTTTAAGACTTTTTAAGGATCCGCGGGAACCCTGTTTAAAGTCACATATCTGAATGAGAAATACCAAATATCTGCATAATTGCACGAATGGGAAGAGTAAGATTGACTCGAGCGCTTACAGAAGAGATGCTTGTGTGGTTGGCCATCATCAAGCCGCTCACTCTGTGGGCTGACGCCAGGTACGGGGACCTCCTGGACAAAGCCACCTGGATGCTGGCAGGACCCCAGGGGATGAAATTGGCAAGTTTACGCTCCCGGATCCTTTGGAGGCTTTTATGCACCTGTGGGTTCATAAATAAACAAAGATTGTATGTATTTTTTTAAACGTTCAGGGTGACAGGATCTATAATCAGACGCAGCGTGCGGTCATACCTGCGTGGGGTCCACCTCTCCCTGGATGATGTTGAGGATAGCGATGTAGCAGTGACTGGGCTGCCTCTCTCTCCCCGTAGAAACCATCACGTTCTTGGGTTGCAATAGCCTCCTCATCACGTCCAGCACGGTCGTCTTCCTCACACTAGCGACCTGAGACATGGCTGCATTAGGGATTTCGGTCCTAACTTTAATGTTTCACTCGTTGACCTGAGCTGGAATCACAAAGCACTCACCGACTGGTCAGTGGTCAGGGGCGTGTAACCGGTCATGAGGAAGTGGAGACGGGGAGTGGGAATGAGTGAGGCGATCAGGCCAATGAGGTCGTTGTTCATGTAGCCTGGGTAGCGCAGCGTAGTCGTGCTGGCAGACATGATCGTGGAAACCTGCAGAGTAAAGCAGCGGCTTGTGAAAGAGTTGTAAGAGGTAGACGGTACGTTAGGAGTGGCAATTTCAAACCCCAAACATTTGCAGAGTCTTGTACACTGCAAAAATGGAGCTAAAAATAAGTAAACTTTTCTTAAAATGTGTGCATCTGTCCTTGATTTGAGCAGGTAAATAAAGATGATCCGCCAACAGAATAGGATTTTGGCACTTAATACAGTACAACAATTCATCTCCATCTTATTTCAAGTGCTAAATGTCTAATTATCTTAATTTAGGGGTCAATATACTCATTCCATTGGCAGATGATCTTATTTACCTGCTCAAATCAAGGACAAAAATACTATGTTTAAGAACATTTTGCTTATTTTTAGATCCGTTTTTGCAGTGTATGGATCTCAGTTGGCGAAAGTAGGAGATAGGAAAGTTTACAGAGAGGTTACAAATGATTAAATAACATTGTGCAAAGGAATCTTTGTTTTTGCAAAACTGAAGATGGAAACTGGTCAGCAGACAAGTGCTGCTAACGTTTTAAATGTGACAATCTACTCTCAACGAGTCTGGAACAAGACGTAGGGCTGCAAGACGGAAACCTCGTGCCCATTTAAAATCTCTCAAGCGTAGAGGGACGTTGGTCGAAGCTGCAACTTGAACCCTTTGGAGCACATTTCAAAAAAATAGTTGGACTTCACATCAAAGGAACACCATGCGGACAGTGAAACATGGCGGGGGAACCATCATGCTCTGGGTTTCCTGGTCTTTAGATGGATGTGGGTTTTTTTTGTCAGGGTGAATGAAGTTATGAGCGCTTTCAAAGTTCAGTTGGTTTTGACCCTTCAGGTGTCTGCTTAGGAAAGGACTTTCATTTCAGTATCAATGAATACAAGCACGTGTCCAAATCAACAAACAAACCCAAACTCCAGTCCTTGAGGGCCGGTGTCCTGCAGCTTTTATGCATGTCCCTGGTCCAACACAGCTGAGTAAATTAGCAGGTAATTAGCAGGACTCTGGAGAACATGGCTGCACCCGAAGCGTTCTAATTATATCTCCTAGCTCCTGTTCCTTGACCTCTCATAAGGTCAACAGCAAGAACTTCATCGTGGGTGGGAAAGGAGCTTCTGACTGCTGTGCCGATTTCAGCCTTTAACGCCGACGTCATTACGTGATGGAAATGAACTGAGGATGCGAATCAAATACAGGCCTACAGCCTTCTGAAAAAGATGTACGTAAGATGGACTGTGGTAATACGTTATGTCATGCAAAAGATTGCAGGATTCCTTATAGCTCCATAGTGCCAATAAGGAACATTGCAAAGTTCTTTCTTTTAAGGTGCTTAGCCATGTTATTTGACTTTGCTTTTAATTTATACGTCAGTAGCTCACTCTGGTTGCATACAAAGTTTTTTATTAAAGATGATCACGTCCTGCTGGCATATTAGTTGTTATTTTGGTGTTTTATGCTTTGTTTTCGCTCAATTTGTTGGTAAATAAAGCCTTTTGTGGTTAATTATGATTTTAATGGATGTATGACACTTCCTAAACTTGCTACTCCCTACTCTGTGAGAGTAGGGAGTAGCAAGATGGCGGCCAGTGACTTCAGTTTTTCGGCAAAATCAGCACTCCTGTGTATTATATAGCTCAGTGGTTTTCGGATGCAGCCAGTGACTGCATACTGAGGAGCTAATTCAGCCATTTGATTCAGGTGCATTGGACCAGGGACACATAAAAGTTGCAGGACACCGGCCCTCATCGACTGGAGTTTGACCCCCCTGGTGTAGACCTTTCAACACAAACCTTCGACAAGAAATTAAGAGACCAAAAAAAAAAAAACCAAACAAATGTTTTCCAGTCAAGCCACCTACCCTACCATTGAGCTACACACATTTCCAAGAAAGCAGCAATTATATTTTATGTTCAACTAACCTGCTAAACTAGTCTGTGAATGCCCAAATTGTCTCTTTCGTGTGCACCAAGGGTGTTCAAATACACCCTTTGAGATAACTCACTGGAGCTCAGACCGAAACCGACATCGTACTCACCAGCTGATTAATCTGGGAAAAGGAGGGGTTCTGGATGTGCAGCCTGTCTGTGGCAATGCGATTCAGAGCGGTGTTATCCAGCACAACCTGATGGACAGCATAGAGTGCAATTATGAGGCAACAAGAAAAGAACAAACCAAAGCACTGTTGATGTATATATACATATATAGTGAGAAGGTACTGCAGTAATGACACAGTTAGGGAGCCTCTTAAGACGCCACACAGTGTGCCTTAGTTAGGAAGGCAGGACGTACACGATAAACTAGTCGCAACAGGGAGACCAATTCTAAGGCTAGATTATATTAGCTCTCGGGCTAATTCAATCAACATTAGGTCCTTATGCAAGACCCTGGAGGAAGTAGGTATTAAAGAGGAAATGCCATTAGACTGCCTGTGCGTCTGTGTCTAATACAATCAGATATTTAGAAGTTTTTCCGAAATTTAATAAGATGCATTTGCAAGGCCTCAGTGCTGCCAGTAGGATCTGTTCATCAAGTTTGTTGCACAAGTAATGGAGAAGCCCCGCTTTATTTTTCCATAAAGGAGCTTTGAAGATTAAAAGAGACAGCTGTAGCGCTAATAGATAAATAAGTTTAATTGATTAAAAAGCCAAGCTGGTCTATAATTAGTGTGTAGATTATGAACAATGTCACTTTTGCAATGATAAAAGAAATAAAAAAAAAAATCTAAAACACCCAACAATGTAATGCTAATAACCTGTCTCCCAAAGAATAACGATGCAGTTATTCATCGATCAACGTTTGACGCATCCTCAAAAAGAAAAAAATGGTGCGGCATTTTGATGTTCCACTTGTTTAGAGGGAAGGACTTTTTTTTTTATATTGTGGATCCCAATCAGGGCCAATGACCCAACAGTATACTAATAATAAATAATAATAATAATAATAATAAACAACTTTTCAGGAAAATAAAAATGCCTCGTGTGCACATTTTATCTCAAAGTACACGATAATAATCAACACTTCCTCCCAGGCGCAGCTCACCACGCAGTCTGCGTTCTGGGTAAGCCTCTTTAGCGTGAGCAGCGAGTTGTACGGCTGAACGACCACGTCGCTCATCTCATCCTGGTTCGGGAAAACAGAGTAGGTCTGTACCAGCTTCTTCGGGTACCTGTGGAGCAGGAAATATTTGATTTGCACACACACACACACACACACACCAGATCCCGAGGCCAAATCTAAAGTAAGCAGCTGCGAGTGGCTTCTTGCGGACCTGTCGTTGAGCCTCTCCAGCAGGTAGGAGCCCAGTCCTGATCCGGTTCCCCCGGCAATCGAGTGACAGAGGACGAATCCCTGCGAAGACACAAAGGGTTACGCGTTTCGCTGCGGCGAGCGCCACATGTGTGCCGGGCTTACAGCCGACTCCAGTGGTGCGGAACAGAAAAGCGTGTGGGTGAGCAAACGCCTCGCTTCCTAGGCAGTTATATAAATGGTAGCAGAGCCCCACCTCGCAAATGAGCTTCCTCCTTAACCCCCCCCCCCCTTCCAAGGCAGGCCTGTAATACCTGCCTTCAACATTCACCCCAACTATTATCACCAAACACGCTGCCCACCACACCCTGCTAACACACACATGCCAACAGCAGCTCGGCCCACCTTCCTACCCAGTGCGCACACTAAATAATAACGTGGGCTCATAATGTGAAGGAGTTACAGAAATTGCAGACCGCGGAGGGGAAACGCGCGTGTTATTTTATGAGAGGCTGGAGGCTGAATTAGGTTGGCGAAAACTAAAGTAGCTAAGAATAATAGAGAGGGGTGGCCGGGATTTTTTTTGCCGCTTTTCTCTGGCGCTGTTTCAGCATTTTGTGTCTAAAAGTCATTTATGTTTCTGAGAGCAAATCGCCGGGGCAGAGAGACAGCGGTCTGGTATTCACGACCGATATGGAAAGCTGATGTTAGGCAGAACCCGAATGTGTAGATGATTTACGCAGCAAAGACTCTTAAAATGATCAAAGTCACATAAAATTACGATCAAAAGACACAGAGAGGGTAACTACACCTCTACAAAAAAAACTGTCTGTAAAGCTAAAAACAACAACAAAGAGAAAAATAAATAAAATGGACCCGAAGCGGATAAACAAGTTCAGAGAGAGAGAGACAGAAAATGACCACAAATTGACTCAAAGTGATTACAGAGACAACAAAACGGACCACATGAGAAAAAATTAAAAAAAACACAAATCACAATAGCTTACTTAGTCTAAATTGTTGCTGTTCTTACATGTTAAGACTACATTAATCCATCACATTAACTGTAAAACGAGCACCCGATAGTTTGGATGTCTGAACTCGGCCGCGCCGCTCCTACATGTTCTGAATTAGCCAGACTACACAATGAGTGGAACTGCCACACAAAGACACGGCTTTACTTTTAAAAAAATCTGTGTTTAAATGTAAGTATAACCACAATCTGAGAGCGACCACGACCTCAAAGACCCCGAGATGGACTTGCCTCCAGACTGTCGCTACCATCCGCCTCTCGGTCAATGATATCAAAGATGTCTTCTTGGATTTTTTTGCCCTGGAAGAAAAAACCAACAAACAAAAAAACACAACCATAGATGTAAATATTGTCTAAATTAAACTGGATCGCCAATGTTGGGTGAAAGATGTACCATTTCTGCTAACTGACCTGTGAATATCCACTGGCCCAGTTGTTCCCAGCACCCCCACCGTGCTCAGACAGGTAGATGTTCTCTGGATTGTACAGGTTAGCGTACGGGGAGTTGAGGATTGAATGGATCACGCGGGGTTCCAGGTCCAGGAGAACAGCACGGGGGATGTAGTGTTCGTCATCAGCCTGAAGGGGGGGGGGGGGGGGGGGGGGGGGTTTGATTAACAATGAGGGATTAGATGGTCATACAGCAGTCAGTGTCCCAGCAGGCTCCGCTGGTTTCTACCACCTTATTTGACAATTAGGCCATCTAGTGGCAAATAGTGGTGGTGCGCTTGAGGACAAGCATATCCATGCCTATAGAAACAGGACGCATACAGCCTTTATCCTATATTCTCAACACATACACATAAACTGATAAGGGCACGCGTCATATTCTGTCAATTCTCATATACCAATGAAATAATAAAAGGGATAATAGCCAAGCTTAGTTAATCCTGGTGCCTCATTTGTTCAGTCATTGGTCAGAAACCAATGTGTTTTGTCAGTGAGTCCCTTTTATTATCTGTGTTTTTTGGTACTTTTTAAATCACCCTGCATTAAACTACCACTGATTCATATCGGCATTCAGTCAAGTACTATTATTATTTCATAATTATAATAATTATACCATTATTAACCAGGGCTTTGAACCGGTTCAAGGAACCAAAACGAAAACCGGGAACTTTTTGTATTTTACAGGGAACAGAAACGAAACTGGAAACGTTATTATTTTTTATGTTCTGGAACTGGAACACTTATTTAAAAATAATGGTAACCGGTTAATACCGGTTTTATTTCGTTCCTCAAAGTTTTCGTTGCCTAATTAACTAAAAAAAAAAAACTAATTATTTTCCTGCGCACGTTACCATGACGGCTGAGGTTCACTTCCTGTGTGACATCACATCACACATTCGCTGACTGAATGGAGAGAGAGCGGTGTCTCCACTAGAGCTACACATCTTAAATAAGAGGTAAATTACGATCCATCGTTAAGTAAAACGCTCATTTCAAACACAATATCAATAGCTATATTTGTCAAACGAAAGGAACGAAATTAACCGTTCCAGGAACAGTATTTTTTTTGTTCTAACCGGTTCGGGAACGTCAATTTATTGGTGGAACTCATAACCGGAAACGTTATAATTCCCTTTCTGTTCGGAACAAACTGATTTGGGAAAAATAAATTAAAAAAAATCGGTTCAAAGCCCTATTAACTTTATAATTATCCATGTGGGCCATGTTCGACTGTGTTTTTGAAGACTGATGCTGCTCTAAGATTGACAGAAAGGCCTTTAATAGAGTATTACACGTTGAGGGGATTAGAGAAATGGCAGACAAAGAAGCAAATTTATCATCAATAGTCAGGCGTTACACCATTTTTCTAGAGGGCGCTGTTTCGTCGGCTCCTCTAGAACAAATGTAGTGTCCCTCAAGAGGACAGACTTCATACTACGGCTGCCATGATTCAGCGAATGATTCGAGGACCTCGATTTAGGGCTGGACGATAATTCAATAACGATATATATCGGTCAATAGACGTACATCGATCATAGAAAATAAGGGTCAGTAAGTTCAATAGAATAAAAAGTTTTCCTTCCTAGCCATATAGGTTAATATTACAGTCATTACATCCTCCCAACCAATCACAAACCCAGGAATGCTCTGTCACCAAGCTCCGCCCCCTTCAAAGAGTTCAGAGAGCACTCGTTCTTTTGCTTTTTTAAAAACTTGCAGTTTTGGTAAAAAAGTTGACTGAATAAAGGGTTGAGTCGGAATTCAGTGTTTGTGGGTTCTGTATATAAAAATAAGTCACTAAGCAACAGCATAAAATGGCCAGGGCTGCACTTAAAATATATGTTTTGAATTTGTTGTTAATTGTCGATATTGATCAATATGATTTCTATTTCATCTAAATGCTTTTTTTTTTCTATATCGTCCAGCCCTACCTCGACTCATAAAATTCATCAAGGGAAAATGATCTGGCTTGAATATTCGTTCCATTGTTTACGTCGCAGACAGCGCCTGCAACAGCGTCGTTAAGAGGATGAGGAGCATGTCGGGGGGAGGAAAAGAGAGAGAGCGAGAGACACTGTTGCCAAAGCAGAGACTCTGTCTCTAGTTTTAGCGAGTTTTCAGACCCCTGTAGTTACTTTTTTTTTTCAGAAAAGCGACCAGCGACTTTTCTCTGTGCTGTTGGAGACAACGCGTAAAAACATCGATCGGTCTGCATTTACTGTTTTTAGCGAGCAGTAAGTGCTGCTGCGAACCCTGCCCCGCCCACCTTCCAGGCGCTGAAGTCAGGGCTTTGTCCTGGCCTCCGCAGATTACGCTCGTGGCAATATTTGTGAGGTGAAGCACAAGGACAGCGGCGGGAATACTTCTAATCTGAGGAAGCACCTGGTCACTGCTGCCAATTTAGCGAGTTTTCAGACCCATTCAGCAACTTTTTTTTTTAAAATACTAGTGAAAAATCTAGCGACTATCTTCTGCTATCGGTGACTTCCTGTGAAAGTAACAATGGTTCTTGAGTTTGTTGGCTTGGGTACTTGTACAAGCTTCTCCGAGCGCCGTCTCCCAGACAGACAGACAGACAGCTGCCTCGTCCTGAAACTCAGCTGCAGTCAGAGCAAAGAGAGCAGAGAGGAAAGCCTCTCGTTATTTATAAAGCGGGATAAAATGTGTTTTTAATAGTCAGTTTTAATGCGTTAACTTGGTTAGACCATAACGCCGACATATTTTTTAACGCGCGTTAATCACGTTAATGCTTTTTTTCCCTCGCAGCACTATCCAGACTGTGTTTTTTTGCCCTCAGCGCTTTCCATAGTTCCAAAAAAGCCAGAGACTGTAGCAAAACAGACCGGCGCTCACTGTTGCCAAGCCCACTTATTTCATGCGACTTTGGGCTACTTTTCTCAAAAGTCGCTTGTAAATTTCATGAATGGCGGGTTGCAGTTTTTTTGGGCATGTTTCTGAGAATGAAGTCGCTTATTTGGGCTCTAAAATAAGTGGCGTTGCCACACTACAGACACCGAGTATAATCAGATGAAATATCCCTCCGCCTCATAACACGCTGTAGCGCATCCTCCTAGACTGACATAGGAGCAGAGAGAGTAAAGGCAGGAAGAGCAACTCTGCCCGTATTTTCTGCAGTTTATGGCTGAAATAACTGATAACTCCTGAAAGTAGATTACATGGTGCAGATCATCATTTTGAGCAGACATTGGTTCTGAAGATGAGTTTTTACACGCTGATAACATTGCAGAAACCCAACCCATTAACCATACATTAATGCTTATTAATTTGCTGTCTTTTTTGTCTCTAAAATGTACAATTAGTATTACTTTATATGTAAATGCCTAATACCATGTCTATCTTTGTTTAAGAGGCAAAAAAATACATAATATATCAATTTCGGCATGGAATATTTATTTGTTTACACATTGTGTAAGCATCAGGGCGTTATGATTAGAGATTTAGCCATTATAGGCCAGAGTTTAACATTTTATGGCACCAGGATGTTTTCATTCCAATTCTGAAAAGTGCTTGAAAATAAAAAATTAAAATATGTTTTGTACAAGCATGTGTTTTTTTTACTAGTGTCATTTATTGCAAAATTGCATATTAAAAAGCCCAATAGGCTTTACACAATACACTTTCAGAAATAAAAAGATAAAATATGCGATTCATCTCGAGTTAACTATTGAAATTATGCGATTAAACGCGATTAAAATTTTTAATCGTTTGACAGCACTAGTTTTTAATATATATTTTTTTTCTTAATTTCTTTAACTGTTGCACTAAAACAATTCCCTGAATGTTATTCACACATGGCTTCAATCCTGTGTTCACCTCGTTGACTCTGGTAAAAGTATGCTTAATTATTGCTCAGGCAATGTATTAAAATTTATATATTGTTTAATAAGGTTTTTCTTATTAATAAACTAACATTTATTACTGCATAAGCACACAGAAGTACCGGAAATAGGTACCGTTAAGTACCGGTATCGATTGCCAGGTACCGGTACCGTATCGGTTCAAATGGGACAGGTACCCATCCCCACAGATGACCCAGTTACCTGATAGAAGAACACATCCTTCCTGTCCGTCCCTTCCGTTGCAAACTCCTCCACGATACCCTCCGGGCTGATTCCATGCTCTGCACACAGCTGCTTCCAAAACTCGAAGCCGACTATAAAACAAGACAAAACGCGGACAAATGTCTTACATCAACCCGTGTTAAATGCATTTGACAGACCACTGCAAGTCGGCAGAAAACAAAAAACAGCACACGCTGCTATCTAGCGCTAGCAGCTAACGTTAACTCATTTCAGTTGCGAGCCCCGTTAGCCGTTGCTAAGCTAGGGTACAATAACAGTTGACATGCAGCGACCTTTTCGCTAAAGTAGCTATCTTTTTAACTAGCTTCAACTCCCTATAGCATTCAGCAGACTCCATAGCACACCACGGAGACAAGCAAACCGAAATGTGGAGCATTCGCCTGTGACAGAGCACAACACAGTTTGCGTTTAAGCAGCAAGTTAGCTATTCTTTTTTTCCGTCACATACTTTGATTTCCACACTGTCCGAGCTGAAGCGTTATGATTTCCCGCGGCATGTTCAGTCCTCAGTTGCTCCTCGTTCAGCTAGCAGGCAAGCTAGCTAAATATACATTAAAAAAAACGACAGCTGCAATTTTCTCTCAGCTTCGATACCGAAACGCCATCAACAGCCCCGCTCGTTCCCGCTTGGCATTGGGTCGGCTCCTTTTCCATTCGCCGGCGAAGAAGTTGGGACATGATAAAAAAGCTTTGACTTCACTAGTAAACTTAATCGATTACTTTGAATCTTTATTGTTGACGGCAAAATCATCAGTCATCCGATGATTAATCTATTATAAAAAATTAACATAAGGCCAGGTGGAAACTTCCAATAGACGAGTAATTAATTTATACGTCGGCGCTTCCTTTCGGTGCGCCGACGTATAAATGATGCGGACGACCAGATGCTTCAAACAAGCTAAACACGTCATAATGAGGGGAAGTCTATCGCCACTCCTGAAAAGAGTTCAGCTGAAATTGTGTTTTATTTTAAAGGTGCCTAACGGAAGTAGTGCAATTCCTTAACACTTTTCCTTACTACTTTTTTTTTTTTTATCAACGCGACTCACATTTTTTGACAATCTCTGACAATTATACATAAATGTAAAACATAGGCCTACTATTATTTGCCATAGTTGTAAGTGCTATTTTTTGCTGCCTTCTAAGTGATCGCGAACAGTGATTAAAATACCTTTAGTCATGTCGAACAGCGAGAGAACGTACGCGTCCGGTCGGGTAAACGTGTTAAAATAAAATAAAAATCTAGTAATGGACTATACCGCACTCACATATTTTGACCATTTAAATTTGTTTTAATAATTATATACGTTTCTAAAAGTGGTCTTTGTAAAAAAACAAATCCGAAACTTTGAAAAGCGAGATTTTTTTGAGATGGCGTATAAACAATACGTTTTTTTTTATATTTGTACAAAGCTTTTATGTCAAAGCCCTTTACAAGTACAGACAAGTTACTGTTTACACTTTTTACTGTGGGATGGATAACATTTCCGTTGAGCATTTGAAAAATGCAAGTAAAAAACTCTGTGCATTACTCTCTATGTGTCTTACTAGCTGTCTAGTACATGGTCTGTTACCTAATTCAATGCTATCTGTCATTCTGGTACCTACCATTAAAGATAAAACGGGTAAGATTAGCTCCTTGGATAATTACCGACCCATAGCTTTAGCTAGTAGTTTATCGAAAGTTTTTGAAAGAGTCCTTCTAAATAGGCTGGAAGAGTTCTTTTTGACCTCTGAAAATCAATTCGGTTTTAAACCCAAACACGGTACAGACATGTGTATTTTTGTGCTACAGGAGATTTTAGATCTGTATAATTTGCACAACACTACAGTATTTATGTGTTTTATTGATGCTTCTAAAGCATTTGATCGTGTGAACCATCAAAAATTGTTTTGCAAGTTAGAAAACAGAGGTATACCCAAATATCTAATTAGAATAATGGCCTATTGGTATGGCCATCAACTAATGTATGTCAAATGGGGTAACTCATTGTCTGACTCGTTTAATGTTGGTAATGGAGTAAGGCAGGGAAGTATATTGTCCCCTTACCTTTTTAACATTTACATGGATGAACTATCAAGGCGCCTGAATTGTTGTAAAACAGGCTGTGTAGTTGGTGACCGCATAATCAATCACATAATGTATGCGGATGATTTGGTAGTCTTATGCCCATATAGTGCTGGCCTTCAACAATTACTAAGGGTCTGTTCCCAATATGGATGTGATTTTGATGTCAAATACAATGCTAAGAAAAGCAATATCATGATTGTTAGAAGTAGATCAGATAAGCATCTGATAACCCCTGACTTCTCTTTATCTGGCATTGTCCTCAATATACGCAATGAAATTAAATATCTGGGACATTACATAACTGATGACCTATTTGATGATCGTGACATTCGTAGGCAGTATTGCATGATATATGCTCAGGCTAATATTTTGATCAGAAAGTTTGGTATGTGTTCATCCTCTGTGAAGGTAGCTCTTTTTAAAGCTTTTTGCACTTCATTTTACACAGCCCATCTATGGCGAAGATATAAAAAAAGTAGCCTGCACAAACTTTATGTGGCATACAATGATGGCCTGAGGCTCCTACTTAAAGTGCCTAGATGGAGCAGTGCTAGCCACATGTTTGTACATACCGCTGTTCCCACATGTGCAGCTACACTCAGGAATCTCATGTATAAATGTATGTGTAGATTATCTGTGTCATACAATAATATAATAGTAATTTTAGTGAACCCTGTTTTTAGTACAGTGAGATTTTTCTCAAGATTGTGGAAACATTGGCGTCATCATTTATTTGTGGCTCAGTGACTGTCATTTTATTCCTTGTTTGTCTTTTTCTTTTTTTATCATTTGTTTTTTACTATGGACCTCTTTTGTGTCTGAAATAAAGATTGATTGATTGATTATATAAGCGACTTGTTCTTTCTTGGCAGTATATTTCATCTATGCTATAAACAACATAATCTGACGTTACCTGAACGCACCATGACGCAGTTGTTTCTGTGGATTCTGATTGGCCCGCTTTGCAGTGAGACAAACAGGACACGCCATATTGACATTTTTTTGAAGAGACTGCTACATTTCTGGTGGAAAATGACTAAATAGTAAGTGTCACCTTCTTTTAAAAAGTGTTACGTGGGGCTTTTTATGTAGGATTTGCTTTAAAAGAGGAAGACGACTAATTATTAACAGTGGATACGTTATTTCAGATAGCTTCTCACGCTATAACACCCCCACCGTTAGCATCAGTGCTTGTGAGCGGGTCGCGGCTCCGTGGCGCTGTAGCGCCTCATCAACCAGTTTACCCTTCTTTTCCACCTCCCTTTATTTAGTCTTTATTTCGCAGGGTGGTTTTTGTCCACGGCAGACTTTAAGATGGTGCACAGTGGAGCTGCGGAAGAGGCCTCCATGGAGGATTGTTCGTCCACGCAGGGCTCTGATGTCTGCCTGCGGAGTCGGTCGTGCTCCGGTGAGAGAGACCGTCAGGTGCGGGCGGCCAGAGCGGCTCTCCTGTCCAAGCTGGGGCCCTACGAACCCGTTCTGACCTACCTACAGTCCGTTCTGGTCTGGGAAAGACCCGTTCACAGTGTCCTCTTGTACATCGCTGTCAACGTTGTTTTCTGGTAGGTTTTTTTTTGTTTTGTTTTTTTCCTCGTGTTGTGGAAGTGAGCTTTTGGGTGTTGCAGAGCCTCCCTGAAAACAGGTGGTGCAACTATTTGGCCTGTCATTCCGTTTCAAACAAATGTTAAGAGTCCTGGGCCTACTTGTGGTCATACCAACATGGTTCGGATGTGGGATTATCCTTTTTATTATAATTTATTTACAAAGGCAGTGGCATCACAGGACAATTCTGAAATTTCACTTATTAAAGCCAGAAACTTTAATAGTTTCTGACTTTAATGCAATTGATAATACTGCAAATTTGAAATTGTATGCAAACATGTTCTCATGTGTGTGTGTTATCTTGATTCTTTTTCCCTAAACTTAAACATGAAGGTTCATGGTTTAGCTTCCATTAGGAGTGTGTAGCTTGTCATTGTATTAAAGTTGTTAGTTTGATTTGCTGACCCTGATAAGACTTTAATTTTAAACCTCACTGATGTGGAATAAGGCTGTACGATTTTTACCAAAACATCAAAATTGTGTTACATTTGAATTTTGACTTTTCTCTGCGTTAACCACAAGCAACAAAAATGGCCTGTAGATAAAACTGCTTGTAAAGGACTATTTAAAACAAGAAATTTCACAGTTTTGTTTTTAATTAATCAAAAATATTATTCAAGAGGATAGTTTGTAGAGTTTAATTAATCATTGTTGAACATAAAGTGTAACCAACAAACAAGTTTATGTATTGAACAGTTTGACCGGTACTTAATGCTATGGCTAGATTCCTGAAACTTTCTGGTTAAAAAAAAAAAATAAAATAAAAAAAAAAAGATTATATAAACTGTAAAACAGGGGTCACCAACCCTTTTTGAAACTGTGAGCTACTTCACTGGTGTTGTGTCATACGAAGAGCTACCAGTACTGACCTTTGAACTAGAGGCGTCAGAGTTCACCTTAACTTTGTGTAAAAAAAAAAAAAAAAAAAAAAGTCATGCTTTATAGATCTTGTCATTTTTAAATCTATATAAATGCAAGTGTGATTAAACAAGAAGAATGCCAGAATAAAATAAAGTTTTAGATGCAGCTCACTGTTGGATTGTACTTTTTTTTTTAAGAATAGGCTTGTTGGCACCACATGTGGTCCTCGGGGGGCTATTTGGTGCCCGCAGGTCCCATGTTGATGACCCCTGCTGTTAAAACGACTAATAAATGTAGATTATCTCACTGCTGCGACTCTCTTCCCTTCCATGTGGAGGTAAACCCACTTTAAACATATCACCTAAGCCTAAAGGACGTGTCTTATTCATTCATTGTTGCGTAGCCAAAAATTGCATACCTCAGCGATTTGGAAACTGCGTTTTTTTGTTTTTTTTTACTGTGATTATATTGCAAATGCGATTTAATTGTTCAGCCCTAATGTTTAACGTCCAAAGAAAGCCTGACTGGCCAAAGCAGCGCTGGACTTCAGACTTTGTTTGATTAGGTTATTCACCGTTCCAAGGCCTTCCTGTTCTGTTTGTGCTCCAGCGTAAATCCCAGTGTTGCAGCTGAGCTTCAGTCCATAATGGCATCTGAATAAATACTTAACGTTAATGTCTTTTTTGTGCACATTGTGCTTGTATTGTAACTTAAATACAAGCAGATAGCTTCTAATTCCTTAGGTTAATCTTCTGGTTGGCAAAACCCTGCAGCACTGTTTGACTCGGCACATTTTTTTTGAGCTCTTATGATCTTGAATTAAAGCAGCAGTGAGAAGCTTAGATTGACTGAGATCCCGGTGAGTGTAAATAGGTTTGTAGAAATCGTCCGTGCTTGTTGGAATTGAGGTTTAAATGCCTCTGCTGTTTTTTTATTATTGAATGTATTGTAGTTTTAAAATAAACAATATTTTAATAGTTTTAGTTGCAGAACTCAAGTCAAGGCATTGCAAATTAATAGATGTCATCAGAGAACAGGTCTACCACTTTTACTCTCACTACCATTAGCCCACTCCAAACATGTCCACACCCACAGACTGCCACAAAATTGTATTATAAAGTTGAAACAGACACATCAAGAGCATAAAAAAAACCCACATCCTACTTTTTTTTTAAAATTTAGCCTAATCAAATAAAGGTCCTCCTAAGTCTGCTTTTATTTTGGTAAAAGTCACAGGAATGTTGTGGTCCGATTTACTATCAAATTAAATTAAAAGCAAAACTGAACGGTCGATAAAGGATGAATAATTTATGCAAAAAACTAAAACGGGTCTCTTAATGGTGAAAATTGCACCTTAACATTAAAAATAGTATCTTAATCAGCAGCCTGAGCTGGAAAACTAAGGCTACCCACACACTGCAGGTCTTGATGCTCAATTCAGATTTTTTTTTTTTTTTTTGCTGAAATCAGAATTCTTTTTGAGGTGGCTGTTCATACTATTATTAAATTCATCCACTATCATTCTGCTGTCTGAACGGTTTAAGATCCCGAGCAGTGGGAGCCGACAATATTAAGACTGAATCATAGTAAGACTAAATAAGGTAAGAAGAAAGCGGCACAGCTATTAACAGCGGCCTTTTATGAAGCGCTAGCTGCTGCTACTGTGTGGATGTGTCAAGAGAGAGAGACAGGAGAGTGACGTGAAAGACGGATAAAATGCGACATTACCATTCAGACTGCGGATGCTTAGAAAAATATCCAACACGTATCCGAATTAGTACCATATATGGAAGTGACACAGATTATGGTGAAATTATCAGAATCAGGTGGTGAAAAAGACAGATATAAATCGCATATGGGCAAAATGATCAGATTTGGGTCTCATTTCCCTGCAGTGTGAACGTAGTCTAGGTTCCTACCATTCTGACACTGGTGGTCACACTAAATCATTCAGAGGGCCGTAAATGGCCCCCAGGCCGCACTTTAGGCACCTCTGATCTAGAAGTTGGCCTTTTGCAGCGAGGAAATTAAACCCCAATGTTAGCCGGTCCAGCTCTGATGGAGTAAGTTCTTAAGACTCTTAAAACGTATTATCCTGGTTATAGGATGTGTTCTCCTCCTGTTTGGGGACAAAAGTTTCACATTTTTGACTTTGGTCGAGAACAGTTTCTTTGATCCTCGTTAAAAGTTTTGTGGACAAGTGAATTTTGCACAAAGTAACACAACGTTCTGTACACGGGCTTCTCTGAATCATCTGTTAAGGATTTTCTGTCTGTTTCTTTTTTCTTTTTTTTCTCCCCCTGCAGGTTCTTTGCTCTGACGTCACTGCGTTTGCTGTTCGTACTGGCTAGTGGCCTGGCGGTGCTTGTATTTGCTGATACTTGGAGGAATAAGATCTGGCCAGAAATTAGAGGTGCTGCAGTTTTTTTTTTTTACCTTTAGTATCACATAGTTAATTATTCACTGTAAATTATTTAAAGCAATTTGCCTACATAGACAAACGTTTGTGTAGAGCTAACATCACATAACCTTACATACATACATGCATATGATGCATTCACTGGATTTATTAACAGGAGTTGTGCAAGACTCTTTAGAAATGCTTTTTTTTGTTTCTTTCTCTCCACAGTCAGAAAGTTGGAAGAATCAGAATATGAGAGGTTTGTTGTAGTCGCTGCAGTTGATTGTGATATAAATTCTAACAGCATTCTTCGCATAGTTCAGCACGTCTTAATTGTAAAGCGTTGTCGGTTTATCCAGCTGGGGTCTGGTGCAGCCCGGCGTCCTCAGTGTGCCTGAACTGTGCCATCACTTAGCAGAGGCCTGGGTCAGTGCATCAATTTTCACCTCCAGCATGGTGCAATACAAACGGAAAAACCCTGGCAATGTGAGGACCGCACACGACATCCAAAACAACTTTCTAAATACACGCCCCAGAATACTCACCATTTTAAAATTTGTTTTTAAATGCCTGTATTTTGATCACCTGTTTTGATCATGAGTATGCTAAATGTTAACCCATCCAGACTCGTTAAGCGCTAAATAAATGCTCAGTTGTCAGCATTTCGCAGCGTCTCTGACCTTCAGCTGTGTTTCTTTTCTTTCCGTGACAGTTCTGCGTCCTGATCTGTGGAGTTTTCTCCTGTTTGGCTATGATTGGATACTACATTCCTGGATTGATACTCTTCTACGCCGCACGTGAGTCCCGGCAGCTTCACCGGCTGCGGCTACAGATCCGCTCTGTGTCGCAAGGCCCTGTTTTTTTTAGGAAACGGTAGCCTGACCAGTCTGGTTAAAAATGCATGGCTGACGAAATCAGACCCGTGAGGCCCTGGTACCAAGGCGCGCTCTGTGAGGTGATTAAAGCTGGGATGAGACATGCAAGACGGGAGCGAGGGAGGGCAGAGAGCCATGCAGGAAGCTAAGGAGGTCAGACAAAGAGCGGGCTAATCTCGTAACCTGCAGCTAGTGTAGGCTGCGAAGCTTAGCATTGAGGACCAATCCAGAGCAGCGTGTTTGTTACATGTTAACACCTTGGTACTCCCTCTGCAACAGCTTGTTGCTTCATGGAACCTGATTATGGAGCACCAGCTCTGACATATTTAATAATACAGTAATGAATAAATGTGCAAGAAATGAACATACAATTAAATGAACAAAATGCAGCCAATAAATGTAGTAATTAAAATATACAATGCGGCATAAATATATACATCTCCTTTTAATTTGCTGTTTTAGTTTTTCACTTTTGCAATGATTATATTTTCTATTATAATGTTCAACTTTATTGTGTTAAAATGTATTTATTTTACTCTTTGTATTTTTTTTTTTACCCTATTTCTTCAGTGCTATTCATTTTTGCCTTTCCTTTCTACTTTTCTGTATGCATTTCTGCCTCATAATGCAAATGAGAAGGGGCGGGTCTTAAGGGGACAGCTGCTGCCTATTGGTTGGTTAGTTAAGGTAATTATTACAAAAGGGGAAAGAATAAAGAAGCTAATTAAAAGAGATGTATGCATTTATTCCCGATGTATAATTGAATCACTGCCAACATTTATTTATTCACTGCATTTTTTATTTATTTGTTTTTTCATTTCATTTTACGCTTATTTATTCATTGCTCGTTTATTTTTTTCTGAATTTTATTTCTTGCACAATTATTCTGTATTTATTTTTGAATGTGTCAGATTTGGTCCTAAATATCTAACAATCATGTGATTGTCAGCAAAGTCAGCTAAGTAAATCTGTTCAGATCAAATGTCAAAACTTAAACAGAAATATTTCCATGCGACATGAACCTAACAGAAATATTCCGTCTTGTAATGGCCGGTGACCTTTTTTCCTTCTGCTACAGTGATGGCCTCTCTCTTGACCCCACTGGCTGCCTATCACAGGATCTTTCAGCGTGCGTATGCCAAGCTGGAGCCAGTCCTGCAGCGACTGGACTTCAGTGTTCGTGGATACATGATGTCAAAGCCCATTGATAATCAGTGTGAGTTGCATCTTCACCCATGAATCAAAAGCCCCTGTTTTACGTCACAGTTCCTCAATGAGCACGTCGTTGTAGAGCCACCTACCTCTTCTCCCGGGTCACTTTCTACTTTCACAATTCGAGATTGTGGGCGTACGAGTTCTTGGTCACTAGCGTTTTTCTTACTTGTCCCGCTCTCAGCCTTTGCGACCCTCACTAAGCTTGCTCAGTTGTTTGCTATCCACCCGCGTCTATTTAATGTAAAGAGATCCATTTGATTGGCCAAATACTTCAAGCGTCCATGTGCTTGACAAAATACAGAAAAGGTGAGGATGGCAGAATTAAAGTATGATATTAATGCCGCTGTAGTTCACTATCACTTTCTTGTGATGGTTAATGCTTTAGTGCGCTATAGTGGTACTAAGGCATATAGAAGAAATTCTATGTTTCTGTGTTGATTTGCAATTAAATTGTCTCACATTTGATACCATTACAGCCACAGACTTCATTATATTTGGAAATGTATGCATTTGGGGAGATTATGTGAAAGAATTAAAACATTGTTGTCCATAATTTATGAAGCGGAAGGAAGATCAAACGTGGTCTTCACATTTTATTCAGGAAGAAAATCCTGAAAGTTTGGCCCATGTTGGGTTCAGCCCTTGCAGACGATGCTTAATAGAACCACAGTTTTCTGCAGTTACACCTTCACGTCTTAAGGGTGTGTTCAGCTCATCTGCAGGCTATAAATACAATTATAAAACACATGGAAGTTTGTGTTGTAACCTGACAAAATAGGAAAAAGTTCAAGTTCCAGACCGAGTGCAAGTACGAGTACTTTAGTTAAGATTCTTGCAGAGTCCAAGTACCGGTACAGAGTACTTAATAAATTGGTACTTATAGATCACTTATAGCTCACAAATAACTTAACAATATATTTGACCACTGAAAATGCCTGACCATCAAGGGCGATGAATTCGGTTAGAGCTTCAGTTATTTTCTCTCCTTTTTCTTTTGGAGGGTCAGCAAACATCGTCTTGGTGTACAGCACCACTACCTGGTATAGGGTGGCATCTAGCTTTTGAGTTGCAGTGTAGCCCAGCCCAGGAGGAAAACTGGTATCGGATCAGAGTATCGGGTTACTTTTACAAGTACTTGACACTGGTATCGGATCCAATTTAAAAAAAAAAAAAAAAAAAAAAAAAAAAGTATTAGGACACCACTACTTAGGGAATAGACTTTAAAATACTTCTGTTAGTTTATAAATCCCTAATGGCTTAGCACCTAAATACATCACAGACTTGTTATCAGTGTATCAACCCTCCAGACCACTAAGGTCGTCTGGCTCCAGCCTGCTCTGCATACCTAGAACCAGAACCAAACACAGAGAAGCAGCATTTAGTTCCTATGCTCCACTGATCTGGAACAAACTTCCAGAAAACTGTAAAAGTGCTGAAAGTCTGAGTTCTTTAAATCAAGAATAAAAACACATTTGTGTGAAGGACTGCCTTTCGACTGTTCTAGTTAAATTGTTTTACTGAAACATCATTAGTTCAACTTTGTAGTCCAACTGTTTTTAATGTTTGTTTTTAGTTTCTATTTTCCCATGTTCTATTTTGTTTCTACATTTTATTCCTACTTGATTAAAATACAGGAAAATAAAACAGAATTTAAAGCATGTAAAGCACTTTGCATTGTCTCCGTACTGAAATGCGCAACACAAATAAATTAGCCTCGCCTTACTTACAAGCCATTAAAAAGTTGATCTGAACCAGAACATAAATAGTGATTGTTTTATTGCTTTACTACCAATGGTGACTAGACTCTAGTCACTAGAGGATTCATTTCTTTAGGAATAATCAGTTGCTATCGGTCTGTTGTACTTTGCAGTCCTGCGGAGACCCATACGTGGCGCAGCCTCGGATGAAGCGAGCGACAGCGAGGAAGAGTTGGCTGCGTTCTGCCCCAGTGTAAGCCGGTTAACCTCCCAAACCCTCGCAGCATTACTGTTAAACTGGAGTGACTTACTTGTGAGCAGTAGCAAAGACTTAGTTCCTGCTCTTTTAGGCTCGAATACGTTTGATGAATATAAACTTTAATGAGACAATACACAGAAAGACATTTTGTTAGCCCCTGCTGCTTCACCTCTTCGAACTGTGTTGAACACGGTTCTGTACCAGAGCCACTTCCTGTTGAGGTTAAGACCACTGGCGAATAAACTTGTACTTGCTTTTTGATGCCGTGAAGAGGTTTGACATTTAAACCACACAGAAATTGAAGGTGAAGTACTTTGTAAAGATGTTCACGTGTAAGTAGTAAAGCTCACATTCAAGAAGCAACACACTTTGATGTGTTTAACCGTCTCGTTGGTCTGCCTCCCCCAGTTTGATGACGCCGCTGCTGCAAAAGAACTGGCGCTGACTGACTCGGAGCACTCTGACGCTGAGGTGTCCTACACTGACAACGGAACCTTTAATCTTTCACGGGGTCAGACGCCGCTCACAGAAGGCTCTGAAGGTACGTTTTTCAGTCATCATCAGAATGTCTTGACTCCCGATTTCCCCCTCCCCCTCATTTCTGTCCGTCTGCTAGACTTTGACAGACACAGCGACGCCGAGGAATCTTTTGCTCAAGACCTCCCGGACTTCCCGTCCATCAACCCCGACGCCACGTTGATGGACGACGACGACGACACGAGCATCGGGCTGCCCAGCCTAGGCCCGTCCGGCTTGGCGAGTCACCGCGCTTCAGTGCTGGACGTGGACGGACATCTGGACTCCGACCAGGACGACCTGGACGCAGAACTCTCCCTCGGCGGCCTCCCCTCCGCCTCAGATTTCAGCGGGGACTTGGCCGGAGCCATCGCCAGCAACATGATCCAGGCGGCGATAGCCGGGGCGTTGCAGCCGCGGCCCCCCGCCGCCCAGCGTCGACAGCGCCAGCCCCGGGCCGCGCCCCACAGAAGCTACCGCAAACAGTCCAGCTCTGAGTTTGACACGGACTTGGACGCCGAAGACTTTGAAATGCTGGATCAGTCTGAACTGAACCAGATGGATCCAATCGGAGGAGCAAGACGAGGCGAGAGCCAGGGCTCTAATTTCTTATCGAGCCTACTCGGTAAACCACAGTGAAGAGCGTGTGCTGCTGTGTGCGTCTTGATAGTCTAAAATGTTGACCAGCGTGTGAGGCAACTTTAGGTTCCAGCTGTCCTGCTTCTGGTAGGCAACAACTTCTCACTGTGAAGTATTATGTATATCCTTTCCCCCCCTTTTTAATTTTATTTTCTTTCCCTTTCCTGTTCGATTCTGATCAGATCAGCAAGACCCTTTTTTTTTTTTTTTTTATTTGTAGGCTGAGCAATAGGAAATACAACAATAATAGAAAACACGGTGAGACATTTGATAAAAGCGCATAATCAAAGGTTGAAATTACACTGAAAACTTGCAGGAGTGCCCATTAAATCTTTTCTATTTTTTAAATCAAGAAAAACAGGGCTATTTTCCATAGGACCAAATACGACATTCCTGTTGCTTGAGCTGTGCCATGTTTAACGTTGCTCTTTTGGACAGCATATGATGTTAAAGTTCATTCAATTGTTGCAATAGTCCATCTTTCAAGAGATGGTTTTTCATTGTAGTTTTTTAACATAAACTGATTATAGGAAGTGAATTTGCTTGATTTTTGCAGGTTTTCAGAGCTTCATTTAAGTATTTTGAACTTGTCGAACGTTTTTCCTTTTCTGCTGCATTTGAACACATCTTTGTTTCCTTTTTGGCAGGGGCATCTTATTTGACCCAACATCACAGTCTTAATTCAGTTTCGTTTTTAGATATAAACATTGGTTTCAGGGCAAAACGATCACCGTTGTTGTGAATAGGTTCACAGCTGTTTTCATTTTCCTGCCCTTTTAGTGCCCTTGTTTTAATACCTCATACAACCCATTTCAACTTACTTAAGGGTAAAAATATTTTACATTGTATCCTTGTATTTTAATTTGGAACCATGTTTACATCAAAATTGTATAGAAGTTGATCTCATATTTAATTTTTTTTAAAGTTTGGTACATAGAGGTTTAAAGTGATTTTTGTAAAGGTCTGTATGTTGGAGAAAATATGGCACTTTAAACTTGCAAATTTCACAGGAATTTGTCTCAAATCTTAAATGCTGTTTTAATGGAAAAATAAATTGCTGTTTTAATTTAATCTGGAATATTTTTTCATCACAATTTAACAAAATAAAACAGCTGGATCCTCATACATGAAACTGAAGTAGCAAAAATAATGCACTGATGGAAAGGATTTTTTTTCTTTGCTTGTTAGACTTGGGTTTAAAAATGTTCCTCCAAGCTGCTCTGTGAAAACTTAAATCCTCAATTTAAAATATTCTCGAGTCTGCTAAGTTAATGTGCATAGTATTGTATTTTCTTCTCTGTATCTGGTTTTGATATATTTTGAAGTGCAAAATACATTGAATAAAATGTTTGGAATTAAGTTTTGTATTTTGTTTTTTTTGAAAAAAAAAAATACAGAAACACTTCTTAAACACTGACATATCTTATTTTATTTTTTTTATAGACATTTAATTTAAAATTACTTTACTTTTTTCTAAATGAAAACAGACCAGGTCGTCATACCATGCTGTGGCTCCAGGGGGCGCTGTTATCTTAAGACGTCGGCTTTGGCTCTGAGATCAACAGACGACGTATTACATCGCTTAATCTTTCGGTTTTTAAAAACAACTTAAATTTTAACACTGTCCCACAGAGTTACAACTAGCTTACAACAAATACTAGAGACGAACGTGGTTCAGTACACTGTCTACATGCCACGGCATATCCACGTTGGTAAAATTCTCCACAGAAGTTATCAGATTCGCGGGCTGAGTTGGAAATTTCTACTGGTGTGATACGTCTTAATAAATAGCAGATCTTTTCCGTGACGCGCAGTTTCCGCGAAAGTCAATCTGGAGCGCTAACGCGAACACGAAAATGAGCAAAAAGGATAACGGTAAGGAAAGGAGACTGCTTGATGTTGTTGTTGCTGCTTAGATTTCAAGCAACGTATTTATTTGGAGTGGGAAATGTAGGCGTTTGACAGGAACTCGGGAGAGAAAGCTAAGCTAAGTTAGCATTTAGCTAGCTAGCCAACTGCTTTTATTGATTGTTGCCAGGAGAATGTCTAAAAAGAGCTCTGAAGAAGATGTCATGAAATGTTATAAAATTAAGTAAAACTGCTGAAATAAAATGCACTAGATCATAAGGATGGCATGGTTTTGATATCTAGTCTTTAATATATTGATGTCATTTCAGGAACGTCCGTCATCCTCGCCTATATAAACGAGAAGAACCGACCCTACAGCGCTCAGGACGTCTTCTGTAATCTACAGAAGCAGCATGGGTTGGGCAAAACGGTGAGATCTGTTCTTCCTTTGCCTTTACTTTTAATGAATTCCCGATCATTCTGGTTTCAGCTTGTGTTGTGGCCTTTTTTTAAAGTATTGTTTTGGTTAAAACTTTGGTTTCAGTAATCTCTATATTTTGATCCTTTCGTTTATTTTGTACTCCATTGATACGATTTGCATCCCCCATTAAGATTTTTTTTTTGTCAATGTCAACTTTATTTATATAGCACTTTTAATACAGATGCCTCTGTCCAAAGTGCTATACACAGCGACAACAAAACATAAATATATATATATATATATATATATATATATGTATATGCATACAAAATAACAATTGCTCAACACAAAAGTTCAAAAATGTAAACTCACTAAAAAAAAAATGTGGTTACAGATAGGGCTGGAGGATATGGAACAACAAAGCATATCGATAAAATATAAATCATATTGATCGATATCGATAATTATCAACAAATTCAAAATATATTATAAGTGCAGCCCTGGCCATTTTATGCTGTTGCTTAGCGACTGAGTTTTAGATCCAGAACATAAACATGAATTTATCCCTTTATTAAACCAACTTTTTACCAAAACTGCAAGTGTTTTAAAAAAGAAAAAAATAATTGCTCTTCTAACTCTGTAAAGGGGGTGGAGCGTCCCTGGGTCTGCGTTTGTGATTGGTTGGGAGGATGTAATGACTGTAATATTAACCTACATGGCTAGAATGCAAAAGGAAGGAAAACTGTTATTCTTTTGAACTTTTTATTTACCCTTTTTTCTATCATTGATATACGTCTATCGATCGATATATATCGTTATTGAATTATCGTCCAGCCCTAGTTACAGATCATCAATTTCTTTTTTTCTTTTACCTTTCTTCATAAATCACGTTACCAACTTTCAACTTGCTCAAAGTGACCACACATGCAATCATCTGGATTTAATCCCTGCAAGTGTCAAAGAAAAATGTAAATTGTATTATATTCTACCTAACAAACAATAAAGCCACAGAGCTTTGGGTCTTACTAGAGTCTTGGATTGGTGAGCACAACAGGGAAAATTGATCACATTAGTATTTTAATGTAATAACAGACGGGATCTTTCAACACTTTCGTTATGTGAGATTGAAAATTTGATTTCAGAGGAGGTTAAGGGAGCATTTTTGCCACAAAGGTGCCCAGAGGGTAGTGAATCTGAGCAGAATAAATCATTAAAGCTGTATTGTATGTGACCTGCTGATGGACTGAATGACTTGCTCCACCAGGCAGTGGTCAAAGCCATGGACCTGCTGGCTCAGGAGGGCAAGATAAAGGAGAAAACGTACGGCAAGCAAAAGATTTACTTTGCTGATCAGGTAAGTCCATTAAGGTAGAATGTTTCACCGCTGTAAGGCAACGGGATGTGCGGGTTTACATCATCTTAATATTTATAACCTCACCCACAGTCTCAGTTCAGAGACGTGAATGATGCAGACCTGAAGGCCATGGATAAACAGATTTCAGAGCTCAGTGCAGAGGTGCAGACTCTAACTCAGAGCTGCAGACAGCTAGATACAGGTAGGGGACTCCACAGACGACACGATGAAACCGCCGATTGATCCAGAGCATGCGTCGCAGCTGAAAGGCGTTTCTTTGAGAATATGCTCGCCTCTCTGTGTTCTAACAGAACTGAAGGAGCTGAACAGCTCCCTCACAACCGAGGAAATGATGGCAGAAATCCAGGAGCTGAAAGCTGAGTGCTCTGGGTACAAAGCACGTCTGGAGAAGATAAAGTCGGCTACGAATCACGTCACCCCGGAAGAAAAGGAGAAGGTGCCGGCCGCCTTGAAAAACGTCGATTGATGTCGCACATTGGCTGCTATTCTGCTTTTTCGTGGACAATGGGATGTGTTTGCTGTAATTTACAGGTTTATAAAGAGCGGGAGGTGTTTGTGAAGGAGTGGAAAAAGAGGAAGAGATTGGTATTGTATTTTTTTTCTTCCTGTTAATCAGTTTGAAATTATATCCCATGCGGTGCAGGAGGATTACTTTGAAATCGGTAAAATAAGTTGTTGTTTTTTTCTTCTTCTCAGGCTTCAGACATGATGGACGCCATCCTAGAGGGATATCCAAAGAGCAAAAAAGAGTTCCTGGTAGGCTAAGGAAAAAGTAATAAAATCTACCCCCTACCCCTGATGTAAATTGACAACAAATATTTTTATTTTCCTGTCCTACAGGAAGAGGTGGGGGTGGAGACCGATGAGGACTGCAAGGCGGTGTTTCCCAACACCTGAAGACAGCAGCTGTGCAGCTACTCCGTCAGAGAACGCCTGTGGCCAAAAAAACCGATCAGAGCAATCTGAGCCACAGAGGAAACTTTATTTATAACATGTTCTTTGAATAAATAGTTTAACAAAAACTTTGAAAACCTTTCTGAAAGCAGATCTGTACGTCAGCATTAGTTACACATATCACAGATGTTGAGGCATCAGAGGGATGCTCGTCACTTCAGGGGGCAACCGGTTTCAGTTCTCCCTTTTTTAAACCCATAAAAGCGTACCGGAGTTCACAGTAAATATCTAAATACATTTAGTTCTTGTACATATTTAGAACTGTTTCTTCTAATTTGAGTTTTGCCAGTATTGCCAGGTAATTTAATGTTCTTCTCGGCCTAATGCCTAACCACAATCTTTCTATTTTTTAAAGAGATTGCTATTAAGTGTAAAAGTTTGAAACTCTATAAATTTGTCTTTTCTTCTGTTTTGCACACTTTTTTTTTCTTTAAATAAAATAAAACAAATTCAACCCAACAGGCTACCGTCAACGTCTTGAAAGTGATTCTAATGTCTGCTGTCGTCTCGTACAAGTCTTTTATTATCAACAAACCTGTGTTTACGAAGGAACTAAGATTAGACCATGATTCAGATTATTTCTAAATAAAGTCTAACGCTGTTTATTAGCTGTGTGACTTTGCAGAGGAGGATTTACGGTACCCTCGTTAGACTTCATCAGTCAGTAAAGTTACCTGTGAGTTTTGAACTTATTGACATCTAAAGTTACTAAAAGCAACAACTCAGCCAAAAAGTTTCAGATCTTTTGTTTATCCAATGCTTGAAAATTTATAATTTATAAATCAACCGTTTTCATAGAATACAGAAGTGTTACAACAGAAGACAAATACATTTTAGGGGGGGGGGGGAATTGGGAGCAGTGGCACAGAAAAAGTGACACTGATCATAAAATCTCACAGCAAAATTAAATGTTTCTCATTTGCATTATAACTTAATTCTAGTGATGTCTTAAATCATTAAAGTTTAAAAAAAGGGCTTATCAAAGTCAACACTTTGTGTTTAACATCACCCTGTGGATAACTTAAACCCATTCATTCACTGAGCAGTGGCACGGTGCGTTATTCTGCCCCACAATAACGCCGTCACAGTAAAGAGTTAATTTAAAGCAGACATTGAGGTTCTGGAGGCACCTTGTGGCGCGCTCCTGAAAACACGTAGAAGTGCTTGTAATCCTACAGCGATAACGAGAAATATAATGATTCAAAAGGTCAGGAGTGACTTGATGTTTGTGCACAGAAGCAAGAAAAGCCCTTCTGTTCAGAATAAAGCTACATGGGAGAAGGCTGACCTTTCTGCCTTCTTACTGTATTAATCAGGGGCTGCAGCAGAAACGTCTCAATCTAGAGAAAGACTTTGATGTAGATTCTCCTAAACTACGCAGCTCGCTCTGAACTGGTAACTAGTTGATAAGAGAGGTTTTTTTTTTTTACCATTTAGATGAGGAAATGGTAAGGACTGGATGAGCCACCCTTTTAAAAACACCCTTTTTTTTGTTTTTTTATCATTTAGTTCAAAACATTTATTTAATATTTTCTTTTTTTCCTGTTTGTTTCATTGACATTTGAACTGCTTGAAATGAAAGAAAAATAAAATCATTACTGAACAAAGTGATTGGAGCTACACGTTCTCTGCATGCTTCAATTCGTCTTAAAATCTCGCTTCCCCCTGCGTTCCTTCAGAAGAACGCTCGTTTCGGAGCGTAAAATACAGACGCAAATTCTCCAGCGGTCCTGAGGTTTGGAAGGGGGGGGGGGGGGATCCATCTGCAGCGTTCAGCTGCTCGATCCAAGGCAGCATTTGGCCTCTCCCGCTGGTGTTCGGCGAGGTCATCTAAATGGGAATCTGACGAGCTGAAGTGAGCGTAAGGACTGTTGGCGAGGACTGAAGTTTTTGATTTCATCCTGCGAGGCTAGAGCACGTTAAAAAAGTCCATTTCTGGAAGTTAGCCAGAGGCTCCCCCGCAACTAATAAAGCTGACCGTTGAGCTGCCGGAGCACTCCCACAACAAACTCCCGCAGCGTCTGGGGAAAGAAGAGAAGAAGCACTCGGTCACTCTGGCTGAACGTGGGAGATTTTCGGGGTTAGTTTTGCGCGGCGTCCGCCCTAAGAGGTCACCTGTGGCTTGCAGTGCTCCTCAATCCAGCTAAAAACGCACGCCGACAGCTCTTGGAAGCTGCTCATTGAAACCGAATTACTAAAGGACACAAAGAGCGAGTCCATGATGTTCTGAAAGATGTTGAACTTGACCTGGTCCGACACCTGATCCTCCCCCTGCTGTGGGTTGTTCTGGTGGGCCTTCACGATGTGCTCATAGTTCCTGCAGAGAAACAAAACAGCTTTATTTGCATTATGGCCTCATTCAGGGTCGTCTTTGAGGGAATAAAAATTTAACATTTTCACAAAAGATTTCCAAATCCTGACAGAATTTAAACGTATAAATGAAAAATCCAAACTCATCTGCCAGGACGCTGGGCAGTAAACTAATTATATTCTGTAATTTCCCCTGAACTTTAACCAGATTAGGGGAAATTTTATGTTGCAAAAAAAATAATAAAAAATTAAGATTTGAACCACTTCCTAACGTTTTCATGATCTTCAGAGCCATCACTTCTTTCCTTAGGACAGAAACTTCCTCTTCTTGCTTCTTCTTTTCTTTATGAAGAAAATGGATGTAGTCAATTGCTGTAATCATAGACGAGAGATGCATTAGTCACTGATCGCTTCACAACGCCGGCAAGTTAACTAGGAGGTGTCGCCATCGCTGCTTCTCCTTTTACGTCTTATACATAAAAGCGGCCCTAACAAGATATTAGGGCTGTATGATTTTGCCAAAAATCTAAATTGCGATATATTTCAACTATAAATGCGATTTAATTTAGATTCTCCACATTAACCACAAGCAGCAAAAATGGTCTGTGGGTAAAGATGTTCGTAAACAAGGGCTATTTACAATAGGAAATTTTACAGTTTTTATTAAATCAGAATATTCGTATTCAAGAGAACAGCTTGTTGAGTTGGACGTCAACACTTGTTGAACATAAAATGAAACCAAGAAACCAGTCTGGGCACTAAACAGTTTGACCAGTACTTAATGCTATGGTGAGATTCCTGAAAGTTTCTGGTAAAAAAAAAAAAAAAGAAAAAAAAAAAGATTTATATAAAATTTATAACAAGTAATAAATTTTGATTATCTCACTGCTGCAACTTTCTTCCCTTCCAAGTGGAGGAAAATCCACTTTAAACATATTATCGATGCCTAATGGACGCGTTTTATCGATTAATTGTTACAAAGTCAAAATTTGCTTTTATTGATTCACCTTTTGATTGGAGTTACTGAAACCAAAGACATATTTTAACGACGATGTATTTTTTTAAGACGCCCTTAGAGGAAAATGTTATGCAAAAAACCTGAGATTTATAGCTCAGTCCTAATAAAATATTAGCTTTCTGCGTAGTTTAGGATTAGCATCAGGCACACAATGACTCTTTTTAACCATCACAAACTATGCACCTAAATTTAGCAATCATGAGCAACAGTAAAACAGTAACAGTACAATAAAAAATATTTAAAGATTCATCAGTCTTTTTAGCTCTAAATGTATTGCTGGATAGAGTTGGGGCCTGATAAAAAAAAAACAAAAAAAAAACAGATTATTTCTAAAAAAAGACAAAACTATAATAAAGCATCAGCATTTGGTTTGTTTCTTTGGCGTTTCTGGAATAACATGGCTGAGTTAGGGGTGACTCCTAACATTTCGTGTAGTGAAATTACATTTAACCAGTTTTCTGAATAGAAAAACATTTCTATCAGGCTGCGTAATAAAAAAAAAAAAGGTTCCCGCATGTTGAACATTTGTAAAGTATTTATTGGTAACATCTTACCTTTCTGAAGAATAGTAGCCTTGCTCATCTTCTGCGCTCCGACGGCAAACTCAGACTGCTGTTGGCAGGTTGGAACAACTTCCTGCAGGTCGTCGTAGCCTTTCTGATATCAGGACGACAGAAGACAATTAGAAATCTCTAAAGCATGTTGCACTTTTGATAAGTTGAAAGAATTATCCTTGTGCGATGTCACCTTGATTGCATCTCTGCGCTTCTGCTCAGCCTGGGTGTGCGCTTGTCTCCGTCGGTCTTTGTACGAGTCCTTATACGACGTCTCGTGCCTGTAGTCACTGTCTTCATCGTCTGTTCGGGTACAAATTCATTTTTTTATTGTGGAAACATGGCTGTGGTATAGGCCACCAGCACAATATGTCAGTTAAGCAACAAAATTAATCAGCAGTAGTTGATATTGTTTCTGTAAATTTCACCCTGAAAGCATTTTTCTGCTGGATTTTCCCCCAGTCCCAACAACATAATATTTTCCATTTCAGCTGAATATTTTTTTGATGCTTTAAGTCAAATTGCAAACAAAAGATGAAAAGAATTGAGCAAATTTTTGACATCTACATTCTTATAGCAGATTTTAACATAGCAGTAGTCAAATTATTGATCTGATTTCTTACATTTTATATATATATATATATATATATATATATATATATATATATATATATATATATATATATATATATATATATATATATATATATATTTTTTTTTTTTTTTTAAGTAGCCTCTAACCGAATTTGTATTGAACTTTTTTTATTGTATATTACTTTACAGGGAGGAAAAGTTAAGTAAAAATCTTGCAACACAATAAGGGCTTAACAGTATAAGGAAATTTTCCTTTTTTTTATTTATTTTTTTTTTTTTATTTCTTGATATCGATTACAAAACCTCCATCATCATCATAATGATCCCACCAGTCTCTTTTAGCTTTATCATCATGATCACTGAAATCTGCATCACTTGAGGGCACAAAAGGCAGTAAAAGTACGTCCATCAGGCCAAATATACTGGCAAGGATTTAAATTAAAAAAAACAACACATGAAAGATAAACAGCCTATCAGATATTGCAGCAAAGCAGATTGTGAGGACAAGTGCTTTTCAGGGTTGCTAATATAATTCCAGTCTCACTCAAAACCCTACACTTTTGTCAGCATATTTGATTTTTTTATTCTGTAGATTTCAGTAGGATGCATTACATTTTAGATATTTTAAATACTCTATTGGTTGGGGGCTGGAGTACCCAGAGAGGAAGAACATGCAAACTCCATGCAAAAAGACCCAAGGAACCCAGGATCTTCTTGCTACAACTCAACGGTGCTACCAACTCCGCCACCATGCAGCCCCATGTCAATTCAGCATAAATTAATTTAAAAAGACCGTGTGTATTAAGAAATAGTAGATGTTTGTCTTCTAGTTGTCCAGACATGGAAAATTAAAAAAAAAGCTTATTCCATACTTCTCCAGATTTGTCAAGACTGGTGGGAACCATGGCTATTTGAAATGCTGTGCAACTCTAAACACAATGTAAAAATATCTTATACATGGACAGCCTGGGCAAATTCTCAGTTATTCGGGTCATCGCAACAGCAAACAGGCTTATGTCGGGGGCAACCGGACTTTCATTTAGTTCTTTATGAAGATGTTTCGACATCTATCCAGGAGTCTGTGTCAATTCTGGCAGCTCGCACTTGAGCAAGCTGCAGTTGGAGTGCTGCTGTTTTTAAGGACATGGAGGCCCGTCCTCCTCTAAGTCAGAAGCAAACCAGGTCACTCAAGTGCGAGCGGAAAGAACTGAACGAAATTCCGGTTGCCTGCGACTTAAGCATGTTTGCTGTTACACATGGACCGTAAAAAGCCGTCAGAAATCACAAATCTTCACTGTAAGAAAGACAATACCTGTGTTCGGTACCGAAGAGGCACTTGTAGAGCCGATGCTGTTTGCTCTGGACACAATGCTACCTTTCTTGGCAGTGTCGGCAAAGAAACCTGAACAGCAAAAAAAACAACAGTGGTTAAATTAAAAACACACACAGTTCACGTCATCGTAACTATAAGAGATAAGCGAGACCACAGAGATAAGACGAGATACGCCTTGAAAGGAGGACTCACTGGTGTCAAAGCCATTGTCGCTGAAAGCCCCGTCTGTCTGCCCGGCCATCACCAAGCAGCAAAAAGGAAAGAAAAAAAATAGACTGTGAGGTTGGAATGACATGGGGAAATGATGTACCGCCCTAAATCTGTTGACAAAAGACCAACAACAAGCCAGTCTAAAGCCCCCTACTGAGCACTGTCCTGATTTGTCTATTACAAGTACAAAAGAAGATAAATGATATGTCAAACAGGCTTCCTGTAGGGCACCTCAACACAATGGTTACTTTCCCTGGTTAGTTAGCCCAGATTATCCACTGAGGATGGCGAAAAAGAAGAAAAAAACCTGTCCACCGTTGTAGATCCCTTAAAATCAAGTCTATTTTTGCAGTGTTGCAGTATAAAAACTAGTCTGAGAAAAATCGGTTTAACCTATTATCTAATATTAAATATTAAAATCTGATCCATAAACAGCTAAAATACATGATAAGTTAAATATAAAATTATAATAATAGAAAGCTTAGTGGGAGACTGTTGTAATAGATCCTTTTCACTGTGACGTCATGTGAAAAGGGTCTATTTAGGATCCAAACAAACTGAACAACAAAGCTAAGCGTATCAAACAGGACGAAGTGGGCATTTAATTTCACTAGCCGGATTCTTCAGAAGGCTGTGAATCTAGCTTTAATTCAAGTACAGTTTAACCGATTTAGCGATTTTTCTATTAGTGGAAGAAAAATAGTACACACAAAAATATATCAGATGGTAAAACACACGTTTATCTTTTCAGTCGGTTTTGTTTACTTTGCTAGCATGCTAGCCATTCGGTTCCAACGTTACTGAACGCGACGAAGCTAACGCTACATTAGCTGCGAGGCTACGTTCAAACTTCAGCGTCTTAAACAGAGAGGGGGGACTTTATCAAGCAATTACAGACGTCTACATAAAAAAAACAATAAGCGTGAGGCTAAAAAGTGGTCTTTAAAAGTGACTTACTTTCCATTGGTCCTCTGAAGACGTTGTAGGATCCGTCATTTTGGAATGCTAATAAACAACTGATAGCGCTGCTGCCTTCAGGTGCTCCTCAGAAGAATAAGACAAGAGTTCCAGAAGAATCGGAGATATTCTTTGCTACTCGAGAAATTTAAGTCACATTTTAAATAAAGTTACAATTGTGCGTTATAGATACAATTATATTACGGCCATTACTTGACTCGAAGCTATAAAAATCCTCTGTTCGTGTGTAGCATTCACAATAAGCATAGTTTTAGCTATCTCAAATAGAACTGGGTGTGAATGGACTTAAAAGAAAACTATAACTGTAGAGTTTACGTTGTATTTTTATTCACTACGCCATGCTATATATGCCATCTTGTGTCGTTTTTAAACACTAGACCAATAAAAACATTGGATGTTGAGGTTGCGAGATACATACAGGCCGAGGGGACTTTAAAGGCAACATAAATGCATGTAGTTATTGTTTTTTGCCACATAGAGGCGCTATTTTAACACACGCCATATTTACCTTGCTTTGCCTCATATGGCTTCGCCTGAGGTAAATAGTGAAATAAATGAACCTGCAATCACATAGTAAAGCTAATAAATGTCCTGGGAAATAAATAGCTTCGCCGCTTTGGAATAATAAATAACTAACAGCTCCGTTGCGTTCAAGTGTTGCTCAGGAATTTACAGCAAAGATTTAAATAAAAAAATCGGGATTAGGGTTAGGGTTGTTCTTTTTTTTAATCATTTTTTATCATCGTATATAAATAAAGAGTGGTGGCATAAGGCTCAACTAATGTGCTTAGACTCAACTTTTTAATGTAGCCATTGTTACTTCTGTTCATGTGCTGCAGACACAACACAAATATTTAAAAACAGTAACTGACGGTGAAAGCTGTTTTTTTTTTTCTAAAATATTGATTAACCTAATTACTCAGTGAAGAAGGAAAAAAAAGGCAGTTACCTAATCAGGAGAATGCAGATTGAGGTAGACAAACACACAATGACTCTGTATGCAACAACTGCTTTTTACCACACGGAGACGCTGTTTTATCATCCTTTCCAAAGTAACCTTAATTTACCTGACCGGTAAACATTCATCTGCAGCAAATTAATCATGTAAAACAGAAGTTCAGGGAAATAAACAGGTTTAGTTCAGAGTTTTGCACCACGAACTAGGGGCATTTTTCTCGCCTTTTTTGCCCGGTGTTATATTTTACATGTGCATCTGCCAATGTAATAACAGTTTTTAACTATTCATATTTTATCTTTCTTTCATTTTTTCCTGCACCGTTCCACTTTCTTTTTCTGATCATCCACCTATAGTTGATGCATGTCACAAATGGCTGCCACATTTGTCTTCCACCCTGTTCTCCACACCAGGTTATGTTGTTGTCACACACAGGAAGTTACTCTTCTGCTTTTGTGCTTCTGTGGTTTCTGACTTAGTTACAGAGTGTATCACACTCCCTCTCCTTCCTCTCGCATGCAGGCCTTTGCGTTTTTACTTAGCAGACTTTTTCGCCCAGTGCAGATCGTAGTTGGTGAGGCACATGCCTTTTTTTTTTCCAGCTCTGGCAGGACCTGACAAGGATTTTTACCTTAGAGATGTTAATTAGAGAGCAAACATGAGGACAAGCCGGCTTTTTTCATCAGTTCTTGTGTCATCTGGAGAAGCAAGATTTCAGTGAAGCAGAGACTTGATGTTCATCACCTTGAAGGCCCGGGACTCTCTTTCCTGTCATTTTGAGTGATCGCCTTCGGTTGCTCTGCTGTGGAACCCTCTGATTTCTGAGGTGAATTGGTTTGTGTACAGCTTTCCTCCTGGATTACTTGTGGAGATTAGTGATGGGGAATGCGGCCGCAGGAGGCTTGGAGCTTGAGGCGGCCGAGGGCAGAGAGGCCAGGAACTCGGTTTCAGCGATGAGCGACCCCACGCTGCCTTTGCAGAAGAAGCAGTCGTCTCCGCCAAAACTTCCAATGCCACCAGAAGAGGAGCTAGAGGAGCGCTTCAATGTGGTGCTGGTAAGTATCTGAGGTACACACCCTTACTGCATATGGAAACAAACCAGAATGTAGATGCAGCTGCAGAAACTTCATGCTGGTTTTGGTAATGAACCATCTGACCAGGAGCCACAAATAGGAAACGGCATAACATAAGTTAACTGAGACTTAAATGCAACGTTTTTTGTAGTCCTGCTTACCAATATTTCTATTATGTGTTGTGTGTTTTGTCGCAATTTACCTCACTTTCTGGCGTGAAATCTAATGCCACTTGAAAGTCAACTATAATCTGCCATTTTGCTCGCCAATAACTCTGAGTATGTCTGAAAGGCCAGACTAGAAAAGGGGTGATTAGTGCCTTTATGGGTAACTGGCCTCAAGGGGAAGTTGAGCAACACATTTAAAAGAAAGCACACAGGACCGGAAGGCAAGTATTTCACCATTCTTTCAACAGTCCCTTGAACCAGGACAAAAATACCCGAACTTTGCAAGAAATACTTGTTTAGTATTTTCTGCATTACAAAGCCATCAGAGCAAATTATAATTCTTGTAATATATATATATATATATATATATATATATATATATATATACATATATATATATATATATATATATATATATATATATATATATATATATATATTGTTCTACTTTATTGTTATGTTGGTGGGATCTCAAAGTAATGCATTAATGCAATGCAAAGAACAGAGATTATAAACTGAGGCGTGAACTCATCAGAATAAACTTTCTAAAGTACTGGAATAAACGTCACTTATTCCTGTCATTTGCTGTGTGCGGGAGGCTGGCAGCCCGTGTAAACATTACAACAGCTCACAAGGGTTTTATCATTTTCTAGATTTATTTAAATGTAGTGAGAAATAAACAAACAACACTCCAAATGCAAAATTAAGGATTTTATTGTTAGTCAGTTCAAAATAAAACAATTGTTTTATTATACTAGGTGTAAAAAGAGTCACTCGTTGCAGCTTATAATCAAATGGGTATTAGTTTAAGTCCTAAAAAAAATTAATTCAGACGTGTGCGTGCTGCATAAAAAAAAAAAAAAAAAAACATTTTGACACATTGCAGCATGATGAAAAAAACCCAACAAAGTTCCTACGCAAACGCCATCCTATGTCACAAGAAAGGGGAAATATTACATTTTCAAACAGCACTGCTAAATTACAACAATGACTTGTCTCCCCAGTTCCCATATGACAGCAGATTGATGATAAAAGCCGTGCAACTCCATAATAAATGCCCAGTTTGAAAGTTTGAGAAGCATTCTCATGACTTACATCTAAACAGTTGGAATATTATAAAGTAGACCTCATCAAAAGATACATATTTCTCAGTTTTAATATCTGAGGCATTAAAAATTTGCATCATTTTGTTTTAAAGATATGGTATTTAGATCTGGCTGTTTCCATGCAGGAAGAAGGTCTTGGCTTTAAATCCATGCCTGGTGTCTTCCTGCATGGAGTTTGTGTTCTCCCCGTGCATTTGTGGGTTCTCTCTGGAAACCCCGGCATCCTTCCACAGCTCAAAGAGCAAGACTGATTGGTTATTTGGTTGAGTTAATTGCCCTTAGGTATTGGTTTGTGCTTGCATGGGTGTGTGACCGGCGACCTCTCCAGGCTTTACACCACCTATCACACAATGATGGCTGGAGATAGGCAGCAGCCCGTCTACAACCAAGAGTAGACTGGTACGGACAATAGATGGATGGAAGCATTCAGATCATTTGCAGATTTTACAATGGCTGTTTATTAACATTGTACAGAGACTTGTATAATACATTATTTGGTTACTGGAACATAGAATTAGTTACTCTGTTTATGGTTTGTGGATCAGTCAAAGATGCATTTCCAGCCCAAACACAAGGCAAAACCCGCCCAACTCACAAGATACCAGCCCAAATTTCAACCTCTATTGAACTCATGTTAAAAGCGTAGAACTATTACACATATAATAAAAAAAACACAATATTAGCATACAACTGCACTAAAGCAGAAAACTTTGCACATACAGACTCCAGTTCACACAAAGTGTGCAATCAGGCAACCAAGTAACCTACACACAAAGATCAGGTTTGACAGATTCTAGACATTTCAAAATAAATTAAGTAATAATGTCAACGCAAGGAAAGGGCATTTTGTAAAAATGGGCAAGACTTTTTGCTTTTCTGCCACATTTTGATAGAATATTCTAATGAATATTCCAAAAAGCCTGGCAAATGTTGTTGGAAGCATCCCAAATGTTAACATGCCATTCAAAGCTATTCTTTTTCTGGCCAAGTGTGTTCAAAAGAATCTGGCAACACTGGTTGCCGGTTCGAACCCCAGGTCCGACTTTCTTGTAGTTTCTTTGGGCTTTGTCTGCAGTCAGTGGTCAGAGGGCGTGGCGGTGCTGATTGTCTGGCCTTTTTTCTGTCTTTCTGCCCCAGAACACCTTTGGCTACATTGTAGCTTATCGCTGCTAGCCTGTAAATGTGACTACATGTAGCGTGAAGGCCGTTGGAGTCTTCAGGACTTGATAAAGTTACACCAGTACAGACAGTTTACCACCGATCAACATCTATCAAAGTATGTTAACAAATGTATAGGGTATACATTATAGGCGTTTCTTGATAGCTGATGCATATGTGGGCCTCACACTGAAAGAGTGCCACAGGGTCTGTGCTATCCTCGTTTAACCCTGAATTAACTGCAACTAACCAGATTTTTTTGGAAAGTTGCCTTCAGTTTCAGTGTCACACCCAGGCTTGATTGCTCTCTCTTGATTGTCCTATAGAATCACTTAAATGTAACCTGTCTGACAACAGGAAGTAGGGTAAAAGTTCTCAAAGAAATCTATAATGGTATAAAAAAAAGACGAAACACAAAGTCAGACATTTAGCAGTGTGGAAAATGTTCCAAAGCTGTCTCTAGAGTTTTGGACCTCTGTCGTACAACAGTGAGTGCCATTATTCACAAATGAAAAAAACAAAACAAAACATGGAACAGTGGTGAACCTTTTTAGAACAAGCCGATCTACTAAAACTACCCCAAGAGTGCACAAGCATCTTGTGCAGGAGGCATAGGAGAAGCCGGGCCAACATATAAAGCACCGGAGGCCTTAGTTATCTCAGATAAGGCCAGTGTTCATGATTCAACAATAGGCAATAATAGCATCCATGGGAGTTTCATGACAAAACCAAGGCTGACTCAAGTAAACACAAAACAAATGTCACGTTTTCCAAAAATAACATCTAAATGATCTCCAACGCCTTTTGAGAAAATAATCCGTGTACGGGTGAGAGCAAATCTAATCCTTCCGGATGGCGGGCCTCTTGTTACTTCTGGTGCATTTTAGAAAAGAACATTATGCCAACAGCCAAACGTGCCGATGACAGTTTGATGGTCATGATTGATAGCTGCTTTGCTTCTTCAGGACCCGAAGAACCTGCCACGATTTTGCTCTCTACCAGAAAATCCAACCATGAGTTTGGACCTGAAGCTCAAGTGTAACATGGACTTTGGAAGACAATGATCCAAAGTGCACCGTTAAACTGACCTCCGAATGGCTAAAAGGAGCAGCCTGGTCAGATTCTGGACTAAATCAGACGAAGAATAATTCTGCTTTAGTTTGTTTGTTTCCCCTGACACAAATGACATCTGCACTTTAAAGCTGAATTTTCGAAAGCTTAAAAATGAGCGCATCTGTGTGACAAACTGAGTTAGCAGCCAACTTGGCAGTGCGGCTTTGTGCCTGTCACACCCTCCCAGTGCTCACATGAATGTATGACCTCACTTCCTCATTTAGCAGAACACTTCCACTGCAAGCTTAAGACACGCTAAAAACAAGATTGAAAATTTGAATCAACAACTCTTTTAAGAAATGAGAAGTGGACTTTTTCCCTTCTTTATCTCTCTCCTCCCCACACACACACACCCTCGTTTCATCCCAAGCAAAAAAGTGCAGGGACTTGCATTATTATCTGTCCTTTTTATCCTTCCCCGAAACCCACAGAGGGGCTCCACCCTTGCCCCACCAAGGACGAAGCGCGGCTCTACAGCGCCACAGCAACGGGCCATTTCCGTTTTGAACCTCTTCTTTTTTGAATATGTGAGAAAGCAACCCCAAGCCGCTGTTTGGGTGTGTGTGGGGTAACTGCAAACCACACCCAGAGCTGACTAAACCCATTTGTCTTTTTTGTTTTACAGTAAACTGTGTGTTTGGCGTTGTAGGTCATATCATAGTGCTTAATCTGGCATTAAGGAGGGGCGGGTTGGGGGTTATATAAATGCAAAATTTGCACAAGAATGTAATAATATTCCTTCTTTCATGCTGAAGGATTGACAGCATTGTGGGTCCTTGTTTCCTTAACTTCTCAATCACTCAAACAGAAGGAGCAGTTTCTACTCATTTATGCAGAACCTGCCCTTTCTCGACACTAAGAACTAAACTTGATATGAAAACGACAACCTACACTAAAAACCTGTGGAGGTGGGGGGTTTCAGCACTGATCCCTGCTATGTACGGCGTGTACATTCCTTAATCATACCCATTTCAAAGGATTTGGAGAACAGAAGTAGAAAAACAAGATTTATATGTTTACTTTGTCTTTTTCGTTCCTGTAGGCAGTCTGGCAAAATAGATATATGGTTATCACTAACTCTGTTATATCTTGCGGATGCAATGCAAATCAAATCATAAATTAAAAGCTTTTGGCACACAGCAGTGCGTTTATTACCTTAGAGCTAACTTTTGACTTGGGGAAAACCCAATCAAAAACATACAGTCGAGTGTTTTGAGCAACATGTGAAAAAGTCAGGCTGTAATTGATTGTATCTTTGTTGATAGCGCTGCTTAGGTACACCTCAGGGATGCAGAACCAGGCACTGAAGTACTGCAACATAAACCGCTTTAAGGTCAATATCTTTCCCAGGGTCATCTATCCATTTTCAACAGGGCAATGCAACACCAAAGCCTGTACACGTTCTAAATATATGGCTTTAAAAAGAGGAAGAGGGCACAGGCAGAGGTGGGTTGAGTAGCCGTAAATTGTACTCAACTAAGAGTATCACTACTTTTTACGAGAGTAAAAAAGGGTTTGGTAAGAAGGCGACTCAAGTACAGAGGAGCTAATCATGACAACTCATTTAACATTTTTTTAGAAAGTGTAATCGAAAATATAAAGTCATACAAAAATTAGGTATTTAAAAACAAAAATATATATATGAACAGGCAGAGGAAACACCTTTTGATCAGTTTTTCAACATGAAACTTACATAACCAATACTTAGAGCAGTCCATGTATATACAGTGAGTTAGAATACTGTCAAGTAATAATGTTATCCAATGATGTTATCTACTGTTTGCTGTATGTTCAGTTCACCTCCAAATGGCTCAAAGGGCTGAGCAGATACAAAGCTTGTGTCCAGACAAGAAGCCTCACTTTAACATAAACTGTATTTGTGTGTCTCTCTGGTGCATTTTTAGTAAAAACAAACCTGTTCTTTGTTCATTTAGGTTAGTTGCGGTGCATAGATTAGCCAGAAATGTTACTCAAGTAAGAGTAGTGATGCATTTTAATAATATTACTCAAGTAAAAGTAAAACAATTCAGTGCAGGAAAACTACTCCTAAAAGTACATTTCATTCAAGAGTTACTGAAGAAAATGTGACTGAGTAAATGTAACTAGTTACTACCCACCTTTAGGTACAGGTAGCAACCTTTTATTTTTGTGAATCTGCCATCTCATGTTCTCAAGCTGATTAGCTGTAGCTTATTGCCATTCACCTACAAGAAAAATGCAATCAAACAAAACTTAATGACAAAAACAGAAAAAAGTCAAAATAACAGATATAAGATAAAGTTTAAAGTGTTAAAAGCCAGAAAAAGAAGTCTGGATACTTTCACTTGTTTCAAGATGTGTTAGAATGAAGAAATTGACACAGACGTTTTATTGCTGGGCATCCTATTGATAAAACATATTTGAAAAATGTAAATTTACTTTTGATATTTCGTCAAGCTGAACTGAGTATTTCCTGACAACCATCAACAGCTCATGTAAACACTGAGTCATTTTTGCTCCGAACAGGTACATCCTCCTACTTCTTGTTGAACGCTGATGGATGTATTTTTAGACTTAAGTGTTACTGCTTAAGAAAGAAAGATGAAAGAATGCATACAGCAGGATGAGCTCTCAATTCTGTAGTGCCATGACAAAATATTTGCCTCCTGACAAATGTCTTCTGTTTTAGCTTCTTGTCACCCTCAGATCATCAAACAGATTTTATTATATGGTAAAGGTAAAATTAGTAAACACAAAAATCCATTTTCTGAATGTGATTTCCAATATTAAGAGAAAACAGCTTGCTGCTATGTGAAATTGTAACTGGTCATCTTTTAAAAACATGAATTAACGCTCGTTAAGTAAATATTTTTTGCTTCAGCTTATTTTTTCTTCAACCCACAGAATCCAGAAATCACTTAGATAAATCCTGTCTGACGGCATGAAGAAGACTAATAATTTTTTTATTTTTTTATTAAAAAGCATTGCATTACGATCCGATCTAAGGAAATTCCAGAAGAAATGAGTAAATAAGTTTTTGACATCTATCAGTCTGTAAAGAGTTACAAAGCCTCCAGGCTGCCTAAATTACTCCTGCATTGACGGCTCGTCCAGAGTGTCGTAAAAGAACCCATGACAACATCTAAAGCTAAGGTCAGAGTTTATGATTTAACGAAGAAAACAACACGGGGCAAAAAATGGTATCCATGGGGGAGTCCTGAGGCCAAAATTAATAGAAACGCTGCCTCACAGGAAGGTACTCTGAGCAATGTTTGGGGAAATGTGAACTGAAAAGGAAAATGTGGAAGATACGGGTCCTGTTATCTGTACAGTAAAACTCACACATCATTTCTAGAAAGAGAACATCATCCTGACGGTTAAGCAGTAGCATAGTCTGGGGCTGGTCCCAGATCAGGTCCTGAACCAAAAGTTTGAGACCTTACCCTCAAGCATACATGATTTATGCAGCACAACAACAATCCAAAACACACCAGCAGGTCCACCTCTACATGGTTCAGATCAAATAAAACCAAGTGTTTAGAATGGTCTAGTCAAAGCAGGGATCCTGATGCCATTGATATGCTGTGACATGGTTTTGGATGGGCTGTTGGTGCTCAAAAACCCTCCATGTTGCTGAATTAAACAGTTCTGCATCAAAGAGTACCTCCACAGAAATGTAAAGACTCACTGTCAGCCATTGCAAACATCTGATACCAGTTGTTGCCCACCGGGACCAGTTATCGGGTTTAGAGGGGCAATTACTTTTTCCAATAGGGCCAACCTGGTTTGGATAGCTTTTTTAACCTAAATAAACGAGATCCTCATTTGAATACTGTATGCTTAATATCTTTGTCTGATTTAAAAATGTTTTGATCCGAAGCATTTAGGCGTGACAAACAAGTAAAAGCCGGCAGAGGGAATTAATGTAAATCTCTTTACATGATAATTAAAAAAAAAACATATAATTTCTCTTTCTCTTTTTTTTTCCAGAGCTACATGAATTTGCCTCCAGACAAACTTAAGCTGCTGAGTCAATACGACAACGACAAGAAGTGGGAATTAGTCTGCGATCAGGTGAGGCTGGTGTTTATTGACAACGTTTCATCACTCTGAACCGCAACACACGTCACGGGGCACTGAGCAGGATCCCCGCACCAGTGCCCTCACCGTGGATAGAGTTGACTCAGAGTACATAGGCGTTCAGCGAAAAAAAAAGGTCGGCGAGGTGCGTGCAGTTTGAAAGGCCCTGCAGTTTCTGTGGTGGTGACTGATAGAGGTGTCGCTATGGTAACCAAGAGTGGTTAGTCTTTTTTTTTCTTTTTTTTTTTTGTAAATGGAGCATGCAGCAATAGAGCTAAATGTTGCACAAATATGATGATAGCGCGCTGGTTGCTAGTCAACGGTTTGCTGATAAAGCGCAATAAAGTGTTCCGTGCGCTCGTTAAAATCTGCTCTGTCTGTGTCTCACAGGAGCGGTTCCAAGTGAAGAGCCCTCCGTCCACCTACCTGTCCAAGATAAAGAGCTTCTACCAAGATCAAGGAGGGGTGTCCCGCAGGGTCGGTGGAATATTATAGATAAATATCACATTTATCTTCAAGCATGTGTGATCCCACCATGAAATGATTTTTTCCCACCCCCTTCTTTAGTCAAAGAAAAAAATTCAAGATGCAACCCAGGTCCTTAAAGCCTTGGAGATATCCCTTCGCACGAATCACATCGGGTCAGTATGCGTGATTGTCATTTCATTATTTAAAATGAAAGTACTTTTTATTTTTGCAGATTCCCACTTTTAATTTTTAATTCCTCTGCACGTTTTTAAGGCCGAGTCAACTTTTCTTGTCTTTCTCCGGGATGCGCCCCATAGAAATGTTACACAATGATGCAATGATGAATATACGAAAGAAATAATACCTGCTTTTACATTCTCTCCAGCCATGCAGTCTACCAGTTGACAAACTGGCTAAATTCTTTAGTAAGGACTACAACTGATACTGGCGCTACACCAAGCAGAGTTCTTGTATAACCAGCAGTTCAGGCAAAGCTTATGTAGATACAAGCTTCACCATCTGATAGGCTCACATTCCTCCTGCTATTGATATTAGCAATGCTAACATGATTACTAACTGGACCTGTTGCACCAGAGGGTGGAGTAAACAAATAGTCAAACAATCACCCCATTTTACTTCCAGTCCCTCTAAATTCAAACCTCTTTGATGACTAAATAATTTCCATAATTTCTGCCCCACAGCATATCCGCATCATATCATTGTCTCTTTTTATGTGGTGCTTAATTTTTTTGACTAGTTCTTTTGATGTATTTTTTGTTTTAATTGTGACAGATTTCATCTTTGCCCCTTCAACATCCTTTATTACACTGGTATTAACATGTACTCCACTGGTGCTGCGCAAATACGCTCAACTGGCCTTGTTGAGTAGTAACAGTCTAAAACTAAAATAGATACGAATAAGCAAGGTGCTATGGAAATGACTATTGTCATTGATTATTCATGGACTGTATTTGACTGACACACTGCATGTCCAAAAATAATCCATAACTCTGAGTCATGTCATTGAGCATAAACATATTAGCAAGCTGTCTCAGTTACGGTAGACATTAAACCCTGATGTTATGAATTTCCTATAGCAGCAAGCTATTCTGCAGCGCTAATGCTAGCTTTTACGCAAACGTAAAGTTCAAGTCGTAAAGTCAGTCGACGTAGTGATTTCTATTTCTGTTCTAATCAAGGCATAAACTCAACCCATGTTTGTAAGTTCTGGGAGAAAAAAATCCTGGGTTCTATGCAGCAACAGGCTGAGTCTGGTTTTATGATTTATTGTGATATCTACGTGGCAATGCCCATTCGTCCATGGATACACGGCAACATGACCTATCATTTTTTCTGCAGATGGGCTCAGGAGTTTCTCAATGAACAGAACAAAGGTTTGGACGTTCTGGTGGAATATCTGTCCCATGCTCAAAGTGACACCTCGTGAGTACCGACAGAATACTTGGTGGTGCTCTTCCTGTGGTGATTCCGATCCCTGAGAGCGAATCTCAATGTTTTTTTGCAGATTTGACCTGGAGACCGTGGAAAATGGGGGCAGCCTGTCAGACAGACAAAAACCGGTAGAGCGGTCGATGGAGGATTTGACCAAGAGCTCCGGCAGCAGTCACTCGCATGGGATGAGCAGAGCTGCACGGGCCCTTACCGTAAGGTACGCAGCCATTAACGATCATTGGAAGCGCGAGATTGGTTAGAAAGAGACCTACATCGTTCAGACCACAACATGAGCTGTTCTTAAAAAGGAACTTGCAGCACGTTTAGTTGAACAGATAAAATATTAGCTTTAGTAAAGCAGAAGTCAATGGTTTTCTCAGAGAGAATGATAGGGCAGAATTAGATCTTCCCGCAAATTTGTTGCACATTTTCCCCTCTGCTGTTTGTCCGACCGATCCAAGATGTCCGGCGTCAAAAGCTGTTCCCTGAAGTCACAGTGGCGTGCGGTTGACAGCCTTTGCAGCCACATGGATTGCATTTATAGCTATTTCTCAGTCTTAGAATGAAACCATCTGAAAATATCATACGACCTCTCTCACTGCTTTTGTTTATTTCTTCCCTTATACTTGTCGCTTTGCAGAATAAGCTCCACTCTGTCGAACAGGATGCACAAGAAGTCGCATCTATCCCAACAGAGAGATGATATACACGTGTGCATTATGTGCTTGAGAGCCATCATGAACTACCAGGTATCAAACACCGCTCTGATCGTGTACCCTAATTCATATTTCGTCACCTAAACATGTCGGAAAAAAAACAAAGTTAAATTATATAACTGTGGGTCAGCAAAAATCTTAAGCTTCTACTGCTTTTGTTTGAATTTCAGCACAAAGCTGAAAGAAAATTGTCAATTTTTCAAATGTCTGTTATCTTTCTGTTGCGTCAACCAACTTGAGGCCAGTTATTTTAACCCCTTCTTCTGCTTTCAGTCTGGTTTTAACCTTGTGATGACTCACCCGCGCTGTGTGAACGAGATCACCCTCAGCCTCAACAGCAGGAATCCCAGGTGAGCTCCCTTGGGTTTGAGTTAAACTGCGCCTCACTGGCCAGTCGGTACGGACACCTGACGTGTTCTCGCTTTGCCGTGACAGGACCAAAGCCCTCGTCCTGGAGCTGCTGGCTGCCGTTTGTCTCGTCAGAGGAGGGCACGACATCATTCTCTCCGCTTTTGATAACTTTAAGGAGGTGAAATTAGTATTTTTTTACCCCCCTCCAACACAAGTCCCGTGTGATTTTTGCCCTTTAGTAATCCTATTGTTGCACTCTTGCACTATTTCGTGACTCATCTGGTCAATGACACAGTCCATCTCTCACATGCAGTGTTGTCACATGTCTAACGTGTGTGACAGCCATGCGTGTGTGTGTACATTCAAACACCAGTTGTAGTGCAGCAATGTAGTATTTCTGTGTGTATGTGTGTGTGTGTGTGGTTGTGTTCTGGTTCAGTTAGTTCAAGAAGGTGAATTCAATTCGTTTAACTAATCGGAAATGTGAAAATGTATGCCCCCTGGTGGGCACTTGTTTAACTGCAGATCTGACTGTGCTTTTGTCTTTTTTTTTTTTCCAGGTGAGCAAAGAGAGGAACCGCTTTGAGAAACTGATGGAGTACTTCATCAATGACGACAACAACATCGACTTCATGGTAGGACCAGGGATTTACCCCCGTTAATACACAGTGTTGTCTGATTTTATGTTATGAAATCCTTTAATATTAGTTAATATTAATATTTTATGTCAAATAAGAATAAGGCCGTTCCCTCTATTGTTTTACCTTTGAGATTAAGAAAGCCTTTTTAAACTGAATGAGGGGAAACTAACTCGCTGGGTCTAACGCTGGTTTGTCTGCAGGTGGCCTGCATGCAGTTTATCAACATCGTGGTCCATTCTGTGGAGAACATGAACTTCCGAGTCCATCTGCAGTACGAGTTCACTCACCTTGGATTGGACAAGTATCTGGAGGTGAGTACTGTGGAAAAACACAGGTTAGACCTTTATCTATCAGTTGTGCAAAGAAATACAAAAATGTTAGGCTGAGATAACACCTTCATGAACACCAAGGAGTCTTTATGAATGTTTATGACTGCTGGCATTAAGTGTCATTCGGTTAATTATGAGACTTTTAATGCAAAGTTAGCATAGTTTAAAATGTCTTTGTAATGACAGCTTGACATTAACCAAGAAATCATAACCCATCATAAATATGTCATAACAGGTCTAACTAAAAACCTTTACGAAGTAGTTTAGATGCATGTTTGTGTTATATGTTTTGAACGGATGGCGGTGAGGCATGGTGGGGTTGAAGAAGAAAAAAAAATAAGTATTGTGCAAAACAAATTAAAGAAAGTGTATCTCTTTCCTTGACCACTGGTTTTGTTAGGGTATTTATCAGTCTTTATGACAAGTCTAAATTGTTTTATTGTGATTAAGATCAAGGAAGACATTGCACTAACAATGACTCTGTCATTAAAGCATTTGTCAGTATAATAACAATGACATCTTTGCAACTAGTCATACTTGTTCGACTTTACTTGAGATAAGGGTAAATGTTAATGACTGTTATTAAATCAACCTCTCAGTATAACTTCTAATGAGATGTTAACAATTAGTTCTGCATGTTCTACTTTACTTGAGTTAAGGGAAAATATTCATGCTCTCATGCCAGCCAAAGTTAAGACCAATCCCGTATGACAGTGTAAGGTAACGTTAACACATACATCTAAAAAACTTTTTAAAGCCTCATGATTGGACCTGTTATGACATATTTATGGTGGGTTATGATTTCTTGGTTAATGTCAAGTTGTCATAACAAAGACATTTTAAAAAATGCATTAAAAGTGTCATAATTTACCGAGTGGCAGTTAATGACAGCAGTTATAAGCATTCATGAAGACTCCTTCGTCTTCAAGACAGTGTTATGTCATATGTAAGACAATATGACCGTGTAATGTAATATGACTGTGTTACCAAATGTGTTTATTTAAGCTAGAAGATACATGACGAGTTTCTAGAGGGACTTTCAAATGAACCCGAAGCTCTTTATTTCTCTATACTTGCTTCAATTCTAACTTATAGTTTTGTGATGATTATTGAGAACCTGCTTTTAACTGTTTAAAATAATGGTGTCCTGTCCCTTGATGACCTGATGTCACTAGACTTGAGAAAAATATCTAACGTGTCAGTGATTATACAATATATGCATTAAACAAACAATAATATTTTATATAAAGAACATATATTATTGCATGCCATATGAGCTCTGTTAATGCACCAATAATAAACCATACTAATTTTATTCATAAAGCACTTTAAACACCCACAGAACCAAAGTGCTATACACAATCATAAGATACAAAATGATCAACAATAAAGCAATAAGAACAATGGTATATAAAAGTAGTAATAAAATGTAATGTCTCAGATTGTGTTGAAAGCCAAGGGAAAGAGAGGGGTCTAAAGAAGGCATTTAAAATCAGAAAGTGAAGAGGCCTGTCTAATGCCCAAGGGAAGGTCAATCCACAGCTTGGGACCTGCTACAGAAAAAGCAGCTCAGACAATTATGTGTCAATATCACGTGTTTCTGTGCATCAGAGTCTGAAACAGACAGAAAGCGAGAAGCTGCAAGTCCAGATCCAGGCCTACTTGGACAACGTGTTAGATGTTGGAGCTCTGCTGGAGGATGCTGAGCAAAGGGGAGGAGTCATAGAGCATGTGGATGAACTGCAGCATCACAACAGTCAGGTAAAATATTGCATCATTAGAGAGTTGTTAGCTAAGTAAAGCAGACCCTTGTGGTGAAGAGATTATGGTTTATAAAGCCATGTCATAGCAGGACTACGTTTGTTTTATGTTGCAGCTGAGCTCCCGGCTTCAGGAGCTTGAGACTCAGACCACGGACAGAATATCTGAACTCGAGACGCAGCTGATGCAGGCCACCAAGGAAACTGAGCTGCTCAAAGTAAGAACTCACCTACAACACACTATTAGTCAAGGAGAGAGTATAATCATGACATTTAACATACTGATTTAGACCAAAAGTGCTTACTTATGATCCTAATATTAGAAAAATCATATCCAATTAAGTTTTGAGAGCAAAATAATTCTGTTATTCCTGAAAATTTAAAGTCACAATAGCACCATAACCTTGTAATTTTAATGCAACTTGGAATATCATTTTAAATTAAACAGACATATAAAAAATTACCAGTTAATATGCAACACCGTTTTTGAACACACATCTTTGTTTGAATTTAACATGTTCAAAATCCGGCCAACATCCTAATTTCAAGTCTCAGCAACTGTGGCATAGTTTGGCTTTACCCACTTAAATTCAAGCAAGTAGAAGATTTTTGCTTGTCAGAAGGAAAACATAAACAAGTATCGGCATTGAAGGTATAAATTAATACCCAAAGCCAGTTAATGTCATATAAGTAGTGAAAACTGTCTCTTAGTTTAAAGTATTAATCTAGTGGGACTTTACACTTCAAACGTGGGACTTATAACCATAAGAAACTATTTATTAAGACAGTCAAGTGAAGCTAAAATTTCTGTCTGCATCACATAGGAAAGCCTCCGGGAGTCGTGTTCCCAGGTTAGTTCCTTGCAGCAGAGAGAACGAGAGCGGGAGCTGGACAGGGAGAGGGAGAGGGACAGGGAGCGTCTGTGCACCTCCACCAGTCAGTCATCTTCCGAGCTGGAGCAGAAGATCCAGGAGCTGCAGGACAAGGGGTTGCTCCGACTCGGACGCACTCCCTCAGGAAGTCTTGACATCCAGGTTGTGCCCGTGAAAGTTGTTGAGTATGTCCAGAGCCCATCCTCAACCGTCCAACCGAACGCCCCCACCTCAGCATCCACACTACCCTCTCCACCTCCCCCTCCTGGTGGTCCAGGGGAGACTGCAACTCCTCCATCAGATGGAAGTTCTGTGGCTCCACCTCCACCTCCTCCTCCACCTCCTCCACCGCCTGGAGCAGGTCCACCACCGCCTCCTCCTCCTCCACCACCACCACCATCTGGTGCTGGACCCCCACCTCCCCCTCCTCCACCTGGAGCTGGACCCCCACCTCCCCCTCCCCCACCTGGTGGGGGACCACCACCTCCTCCTGGAGCTCCAGATGCCCTATCTGGTGAGGACATTGAGAAAAATCGGAAACATCTCACTAAAGTTCATGACCTGATGCGTGTTTGACCACTTCTCTTGTTTATGTTTGCTCAGGTTTCAAGACTAAGAAGCCCATTCAGACTAAGCACAGAATGCCTTTGTTGAACTGGCAGGCTTTAAAACCAAACCAAGTATCAGGCACAGTATTTAATGAGCTGGATGACGAGCAGATTCTAGGGGTGAGATTACGTATTTTGCAAACATTGCTGTTCAGATTGGATCCTGGAATGAAACGATTCATTTTCTCTAACCCACACTCTGTCCATACCAGGAGCTGAACATGGAGATCTTTGAGGAACAATTCAAAACCAGGGCTCAGGGGAATCCAGCAGATCTCTCCAAGATCAAGAAAAAAGTGGCCCAAAAGGCTCCCACCAAGACATCCCTTATCGACGCAAACAAGGCCAAGAATCTAGCCATCACTCTCCGCAAGGGAGGAATGAGCCCATCTGCTATCTGCACCGCCATCGAGACGTATGTTATGTTGCATTACTCTTCATGGTTCTCAGAATAACGCTTTATCTCTGTCCGTTCTGCTTCTACGTCTCTCCTTAATCTTAATCTGTCTATTGAACAGGTACGACCAGCAATCTCTGTCCTTAGACTTCCTGGAATTGCTTGAACACTTCATACCGTCAGACTTTGAGATGAAGCTTCTTGTGAACTACGAGAAAGAAGGCCGTCCACTTGAGGAGCTAACAAATGAAGACCAATTCATTTTGAAATTTGGGAAGATTGCTCGGCTAAACCAGCGAATAAACACGCTTACCTTTATGGGCAACTTCCCAGAGAGCGTCAAACGCCTGCAGCCGGTCAGTTTGTGGATAAAGCAGTGAAGCTTTACCTGGGATAGGCTTTGACCAAATGGACTTATGGTGTTTTCCCTTCATCCACAGCAACTGAACTCCATCATTGCCGCTTCCATGTCTATCAAGTCTTCAGCTAAACTGAAAAAGATCTTAGAAGTAAGTCATGCTGTGTACAAGCATTGGTGTAACGTCCAAATGTGAGATTCTCCAACTCAGCTTAAACAATCCCTTTCAGATTGTTCTCGCCTTCGGTAACTACATGAACAGCAGTAAGAGAGGGGCGGCCTACGGCTTCAGGCTGCAGAGTCTTGACCTTGTAAGTAGCTTTGCTCTGTAGATCTACTACTGTGTTTACAGGGGGAAAAAAATGTAACCCGGTTTCATCACCTTTCAGTTGTTGGAGACTAAATCCACCGACCGATCCCAGACGCTACTTCACTTCATCACTAACATAGTTCTTGACAAATACCCGGACCTCGTCAACTTCCACACGGATCTTCGCTTTGTAGACAAAGCCGCTCTTGGTACATAGATACACTTCAGTCATCCAACATTTTTATTTTTTAGTTTGAAAATGTGTTTTAAATGACTTTATTTGTCTTTGGAAGTATCCCTGGATGGCATTCTTCAGGACATCCGTTCACTGGAGCGAGGTATGGAGATGACCAAGAAGGAGTTCCTGGTGCAGGATGACAGTCCGGTGTTAAAGGAATTCATCAAAACCAATAGCGAGCACCTGGACTCTCTGATCAAAGACAGCAAGACGGCACAGGTTGGAATACTGCCAAGATCGACCCCCTCACACAAGCCTGATTTTTAATATCATGGTTTCATACAATTGTTCTTCTCTCTCTAGGAGGCTTATGCTTCTGTCGTGGAGTATTTTGGAGAGAATCCCAAAACCACGCAGCCTTCCATGTTTTTCCCGCTGTTTGGGCGCTTCATAAAGGCTTATAAGGTGAGAGTCTGACTTGTTTGCATCTCTTGCAGCATCTCTTTGCATGCCAATAATTCTTTTCTCCAAAAATATTAATGCAGACAGCACAGCAAGACATTGAGCTGAAAAGGAAACTGGAAAAGGAGAGCTCTGAGGAGAAAGAAACACCTTCTCCAAACAAACCTGCAGCACAAAAGGTAAGATTCCTCCTCAGAAATGTTGTCATCTGGGAGTATGTATTCCTCTCTGATTCGTTGTTTTAAAGTATGGATCACAGACACGTTTATTTCCAACTCAGTTCACACCTTCACCAGTTTGATACTTATATTAATCATGTTTAATCTTTTTTTGGTCTTTTTTTAACAGATAATGGACATAATCAGGAAATAAATGTCAAATATTCCTCAGGTCTTTGATTTCATTGAATATTTTCAGAAGCTCTATTATAGCTATTTTTCCAAAAGTCCACTTTTTCCAACAGTCCACTTTTGGACAGGTGTCATAACTTAGATTATGACGCCTGGCCTAGCCATAATAACTCTGTGAATTCCTGCTGAAATCATTTAATAAAGCTACAGAGTCACATTTTCTTATGGATGGAAAGCAGATTATCTAAAACACATTTTAATCATGAAACATCAAACGTCTGCCGGGTACGACCTGACATGTGGCATCACTTAAAAAGTCCTACAGCAGACAGCATGTACTCAGAAAAACAAGAAACAGTATCAAACAGTGAAGAATTGAAATGACCAGCTCTAATTATTAGAGCTGTTGAGGTTAAAACAAAATTTTTCTAAATAAAACAAAATCCATTCAGAGGCCACATTACAGTGTGATATGTAATATTTATTTCATTACAACTGATTCTTAATAAGATAGAAAACAATTAATTAACTAGTTAATTTATGTTAGTAATTAAAATTTCACAAGGAAATCTGATTTTTAAGTTTGTTAAACACAATGACATTGTTCAAATACTTAAAGTTAACTATGATTATGATCTCTTACTATGAAAGAAAATCCAAAATGTATTTTCTTAGGGAATTAGAATAAGGATTTTGAACACACAAATGTTATCTTATGGCCATGCTACGGCCTACACAATGATGGGGAAGACTGCTGACTTGACAGTTGTCCCGCAGACAGACCCTGACACCCTGTACATGCAGGCAAAGCAACTAAAGGTCATTGCTTGGGAAGCTGGCGGGTCACAAAGTGCTTTATTCAAGTAAAACATACTTCTCAGGAATGCTGATATTTCTGCTTTGAAAGTCCTATTTTATTGATCTTACCGATTCAAATTTTTCTATTACAATTGTAAATCGTAAACTCAAGAAATTACAAGAAATGTTTAAAATATGTGGGATTAATCTATATACTATGAGTTTCCCTTAACTGCACAGGGCTGCACCTGTGCAATTATGCACCGAGTCTGTATCCAGCAGGAGAAAAAAAACAAAAAACGTTCCTTTTGAATAATGATTTCAATATGCGGCTTCCTCCTAGGGCCCCATGATGCCGAAGATGGATCTGATAGCGGAGCTAAAGAAGAGGCAGGTGAAATCTCCAGTGCGCGAGGGAAAAGACGGTGCTCTGGAGGATATTATTACAGGTACAGTAGCAAGAAACACTGGAGAGTTTTATAGCAAAGCGTAGGTAATGCTCTTCCTTGCAGACATCATCTTTGTTATCGCTTTTCCTCAGATCTGAGGACCGCGCCCTACAGACGCACAGATGGTCGTCGTCCAGCTCAGCGCCAGGAAACTTGAGTCAATGCGGTTTATTTTTTGTGGTTTTAATAAACATGCATGACATACACTTAAATATACAAGATACTATACCAAGCTTTTAGAATAATCTGTACATACAATATACCAATAACGAGCATCTGTCATTTGGCAATGTGTATTACTATGAACTATATTTTTTGTGTGAATTAGCGATGTAAATACAGGAGAAAATACCCCATTTGTACCAATAAATTCACCAGCTTTAATTCATCAAAACAATTTTAACTATTTCTATGTTCCGACAATGGACTTGTATGCTTGAACATGTGATACTGTTTAAAAAAAATATGACTTATCGTTAAAGTAAACCTTTTTTTAACCATTGTTGTTGTATTTTTGTACTTGCTTTCTTTATGATGCAAAATATGGCTCGTGTGCGAGATCGTGTCACAAAAGCAGGAGGGAATAAAGCCAGATCAGACTGTACAAGAGGGCTGCACTTTATTGGACACACATTATCACAGCAAATTATGTACAAAAGAAGGCAGGTTCAGGTGCCTGCTGTCTTCTCACAGGAAAAAAAAACAACACACATTTCTCACAGAATATCATGGCATCCACACTGATAAATTATCTCCAGTATCAGTAGGCATTTAAATTTTATATATCTCATATAATTGATCTATTTTCTGTAGTTCTTTTTGTTCTTTTTGTCACACTACTCTACAAATGGGTAGAATCGATCTTAGCCGATTTCCGGCGTTGGGGTGCGTTCGAGCCTTCTGATCTCTGGACGTTCAACACTCCCACCCACTATCGTCATCACCACGTAACTTCACAGTAAGACTGAACATGCCCGTGTCACAGATACTAAAATAATGTATCGTTCATGTTTGCAAACCACTCCTCCGACACTTTCTTATAACTCTGAAAAAACATGTACGTAACTTTTTTCATTTATTTTTTTTTCTAAACTGCACCGTGCGTTTGCTTGAGACTATACATGCATTGTTTTTGTATATACCTTTGTATCCATCATGACAGTTTATTAATAAAACATTTCCTTTTGGACATAATTCGGTAAAATCTCTATGACTCAACCTATTTACAAGTCAATTTTGTTTTTCTAATATATTTCTGATGCCAAGATTTTTGAACATCCACACATTCAGTTAAAAATCTCATATACATACAGAATGTAGGTTGAGTATCTGGAAGGAAAAAAAAAAAAAGACGATGGGAAAATCAAAGATTTCATGAATCTTCACATGATTCCCTAATAAGTTCATCTTTTACCATTTCGATAGATTCGCTTAAATGCTACTTAAAGCCACAAACTGGAGCAGTATAAGCAACAAAATGCACACTTATAGTCTCTGAGCCTTTTTAATCCACATTCCCGCCATATCGGTTCACATGCAAACAAACAGGACAAAGAAAATAAAGAAATAAAGCCATACATCTTCCTTTAGTTCAAAGCTGCAAGGCCTCACGTGAAGCCTTTGGACTCACGTTACAGTAAGTACTACATTTTCTGTGTTTCTGACCATCTCCAGTGTCACTAATACCACTTAGATCACAAATACAGAATGACAGGATAAGGTGAGAAAAAAGAGGAACACAGAAAAAGAAATAAAAAATAAAAATAACCCAAAACCTAAACAAAATGATAGTAGCAAAATAAGCCCCTACTAACAGGCACTGGTCCAGCCTCTTACACTTTAACATTATAGGAGGCAAAGGTGCAGACAAGCTGGACGAGCATTTTCAGGGAAAAGCTTTTTAAATCGTCATAATTACATAAAGTTCAACTCATTATTTGTAAAGAAAACTCTAGAATTTCAAAACGAACCTCAAAGTATATTACAGAGCCTACCAGCTATCTACACAGATATTTTAAACGATATAAAAATGTTCTGCATATGAATAAATAATCTGTGTGAAATGTAGTATCTCTCTGAATGAATTAAAAAAGAAAGATCTGTACAAAATGGTCACTAATATATAAATCAGAAGAGATGAGGACATTTTACAGTATAGAACTTAATCTAGGCCTAAATATTTATATATATATATTCACATTTTTTTTTCACAATTATATCATACACACACATCTCACTTAGATATATTTATATATGTTTATTTCTCCTATGTTTAGTTTCAAGTTTGCATGGGTTTTTCTGATTGCCAGAGTGTGCTCAACATGCTTGAACCCCCCCCAAGCGTGTTGAAATCACAGCCCACTAACACTTGTTTTGTGAAAAAAAGAAGAAGTCCACCAGGCATTTTCACATGGTTTTCCCATTCCACGTAGGCTAAACTACCACATAGTTCCTCCTTGCTGCCAACCAAATGCACAAACAGCAAAATTCAACTTAAAACGTTCGGCTTTCAGGGTTTCTTTCAGTCTTTAACCCAGAGCTTGAATCTGCCTTGCAGATCCAGAATGCACTAAGTATGAGGTTGTGAGCTTGCAGATTTGTACCGTCAAAGCCCGCGAACTGTTTAGTCTGTACCCTGAAAGTTAATATTTAATAAAAGACAAAAAAACAAAAACCTAGCCAATTTTTCAACCTCCTATTGTGGTAACAGTGTTATTCTATCAGTGCTGCTGATATAATACTTAATTACAAGATCATTCAGGCACCAGGAAAAAACGTAAGCAGGTCCTTGGAGAAAAACAGGCATAAGTGACAAAGGCAAAGAGGAATACCTTGGTAGAAGTGTGAGAGTGCCAAATACATATTGCACGTGTTGTTCAGAACTGAACCCCATGAAAAATCCTCCTGTCTTCACCTCGAGGCTAGCTGGCTTTAATGGACCACACACCCAAAGAGAACAACAACTGAAAGCAAAGGGGAACACGCAGCCGATTAGTGTCTGCGACTGTCAGACTCATCCTTTCACTCCAGCACTCTCAATGGAGACAGGGTGAGTCAAAGCTGGCCTTATTAAAGTAGCCTTCAAACTCGTGTCCTCATTCTAATCCTCGCTCCTCGCGCCGCCTACTCTCTGACACGAGCCGCCTTTTACACACGTGCTAATCTCAATGCCAGAAAGAGCCCATTTCTTTTGAGTCAACACCAGAGAGGAGTAACTGTCTGTTTAACCTCGTCAACGTGCAGCAAGGCAGCTTCCAGGCGGACACAGAAGACACGCAGCCCTGGTTTGGTTCATCGTAAAGGATCTGCGCATAAAATAACTCCCCCACTGCGATACGATGCAAATAATCAGCTAGCTGTTAGAGAAACACCGCTCTTAGGAATGAAAGTCAAAACTGGATTGACGGAAGTATAACAAATTGTGTAATTTTATAGATTTGTGCTCATCAAATTTAACCGAGTTCATATAGTGAAGTTTAAACCCTGGTTCCCAACGATTGGGCTAATACAAAACTAAAAGCAGATTATCGTAAATATTGAATTTATAAATAATTTAAAAATCCTGAATTAAGTTTTAAATATCTTGAATTGTAAGCTGTGCTGAAGTAGTAACATTTTCTTGGAAAAGGTGTAGGTTCTCTGACAAACACTAAAAGCATCTGGGTAACGATTACATGTAATGACTGGTATATTACTGCAACAACAGTGATTTGTAGGCCTGCAACAAAGCAACATTCCCTCCTTTATCAGCAGGCTTTGAAAGGCTAGCATTAACCTGAACATGTACAAAACCGATGAGTGTGTATGTATATATATATATATATATATATATATATATATATATATATATATATATATATATATATATATATATATATATATATATATATGTAAAAAAAACTGGGTGATTTGTTTCAAGTGCATTGCTTTGTTGACTTTAATGTGAACGGCTTGCAGCAACGAAAACCCCCCAAATTCATTTCATGCTAAAATGTCCTGGTCCAGTGGATGGCTATGCTGACTTTGGCTTGATAACAGCACAGTGGACCGACACCAGCACACTTTCATAAAGAGGACTTTGGACCACTGAGCAACAGCCGAGTCGTTTTTTTTTTTACTTAGCCCAAATAAGACCATGTGCCACAATTGTTCCCTGTGTCCTGGATATGTCTTAAAACCCTTAACTGGGCTCTGCACTAAGATTCTCTCAGGGCTGTGGTTGTGCCTGTTTCTTGAGTAATTCTGTTTTTGCGAAAGGTTTTCCTTCCACTCAACCTTCCAGTGTGGTTCCTGGTCAATTCAGTCTTCCCCAGGATTGTGTAGGTCATTAATTGGCCATAACATAACATTTCTGTATAAAAATTCTTTGTAATGATCTACTGTATCACTGTAATCCTCTGAGAAGGTGAATTTTGGGTTTTCAATTGCTATAAGCCACAATCATCTAAATTAATATAAATAATAGCAAGAACTAGTTCAAACTGTGTGCAATATGTAAACTTTATATGTGTGTCCCTTCTTAAATTGAGTTACTGGAATAAACTAAGTTTACTGAGTTGATATAATAATTTATTGGGATGCACCTGTATATAATACCTTCACACCAGTGTACTATAACATGTACATTTCAGATACATCACAAACTGTGCAGTTGTAGTCGGATGGTCCAATAATCTAATTTTGAATCTAATAATATTGTAGCACCCATACTTTTAATGAGATAAAAATTGTAGATCTCTATCTTTTTTTATGTTGTCATTGCAGTAATTGTTCATAACTGAAAATATCATCTTCACTTAACTAATTTAAAACTAAGTGGATAAAGAGGGACCTTGTGTTTTGAGAAGAAACTGTGCTTTCCTTACATTTTTATGATCTGCCCTTATTCCCTCACAAGGGCCAAGCAATATATAACTAAATTTGTGATGATTAAAAGTTTTTTAAATATATATATTTATATATATATATATCTTTAACAGTAATTAAATTCCATTAGTTCATTATAGCTGAAGGTGATGTACAAACTATGATAAAATCTGGGAGCTTTTTATCCATCGATCTTGAAGCAACGATATTAATAGGAAACCGATGTTTCAGTGGGACCAATTTCACCCGAGGGGGCAGCATAAAATATATCATCATATAAGATTTAAAAAAATAAAATAAAATAAAAAAACACACATTGTGTCTGTGCTGTACAGTTTAGCTTTACAAGTGCGTGTTCGAGTCTTTGGGATGGATTCTGATGTCAGGTGTCGGAGCAACCTGTGAGATGCTACAGTGAAAACACCCTGATTGTCATAATCAACTGGTTACAACACGCATACCGTAAATCCACACGGGTTATACAGACCCTCCTTTGCAGGTTCCCTTCATTTAGTGTAACTTTCCCTTCTTGTTCTTCATCAAACAGAGATGTTTGTCGTTACAGTGTGCTTTCGTGAATAATGCTGCAATATCCTAGGTTAAAAATCCTAGAGATGTTAACGATAAAAGATGCAAGGGGTCTTTTTTTTTTGTTTTTTGTTTTTTGCAGAGACACATACAAAACTTCAAATGCAACATCGAATCAGAACCCAAAGGAATGTGCAGAGAAGGGAGACCAAGCATGTAAACTTTCAGTGTGCACAAACAGAGGGCAAAATATAGCACCGATTTAAAGTCTAAAACTTGGTTAATGCAAGAAAAGTAAAGGATGATCTTTGTGCACAAAACAGCTAACAACCACATTCACCCCCCCCCCCCCCCACCACATCTTTTTAGCAGATTTAATCTGCCAGGTTGTGCAGGTAAGAAAGCGCAACATCATCCTAAACACACATAACTATTGGACTCGCTTGGTGATTATTGCAACTCTATTTTCATAATCACAGTCTAGATATGGACACTGTGGCGCTAACGGTCCAGTAAATGAGAACATGTCCGACAACAGCAACCTCGTAGCAGACAGCTGGTGGAAAAAGGGAGGCCTGGCCCGTTTGTGTGTGCGCTCTGTTTGGGAATCTGGCAGCAGGACTTGCGTGGGAGACCGTGGAAACCGACGAGAAACTTGTCCCCGAAGTGAAATTATGAAGCATCCACAGTCTGGCAAATTCAGCATTAGTGAGAGGGGGAAAAATAAGAAAAGACAGATACAAGGAATCCTGAAAGGAAATATGAGTTGTTAAAAAAAAAAAAGATGCATCTATTCTTGCTGGGTGGAAAGATAATTTTAGAATCGCAATCTTCCGTGTCCTCCCCCTCCAATTACTCATTGCTAAGAGTTGTCACCATCCTTGCAGCTGCTGAGAAGTTGGGGGCTGTCAAGTCTTCGTCTGGCGGCTTTGACAACCGCAGAGGAGAAGGTAAAGGAGCCAAGAGGTGTGGGAGAGGAGGGAGACAGGGATGGAGTAGGGGTTGTGGGCGACGAGGAGGACGTGGGGGTGGAGGACAGGCTGTTGGGAAGAGAGGACGATGCTCTCTGCTCGCGGAGAAGGCGCCGTTGACGTAGAGCGGAGGACAGGAGCAGGGCCTCGGTGCACAGGCCAGAGGCTGACAGGCTGGCCAGGAGGGCCTTCGCTTGGCTGGAGGAAACCGCCAGGGAGGGCAGGGTCCCCTCGTGGGGGGGCATTCTCAACCCAGGTGCAAACGCTGCTGCAGGAGAAGGCATTCGGGCTGAAAGAATGCTCGCTTTCAGTCCAGACAGGTACGGTTCAGTGGTTCCCCTGTTGATCCCCGAGGCCTTGGAGGAGAGCAGGGACACAGAAGACAGGAGGGGGCGGAGGAGGAGGAGCGCAAAGAGATGAGGTTCTCAGGGGGGCTGAAGCGGGAAATTATGAAAAATTTAAAAAGTTCCTAAAATTGGCTGTGGCTGGGCAGTGTTCCCTGCAGCGCCTTCCTTCACCAGTCAGTACATTCAGACCCGCCCGTGCGAGCATGCTCGCACAGGCACACACACAAACGAACACACGCTCACCCCCACCTCGACGCACAACTTTGGATCGCAATACTAGAGATGTTAAAAAAGTAAAGTGGGCAGATAAGTGTGCATCTCTGGAGTCACGTGAACAGTAGAGGGAGGAGGCTGAAGAGGGCAGGACGGGGGGGACAGGTCACTCATTGCTGCAGGGTGATAGGTGCAGCAGACGGGCAGGCCGGGGGGGGGGGTGAAGGGCAGCACGGGTTCACACGCAGGGGAAGGTAATGATGAAGAATCAGCAGGAAACATGTAGTGGAGGGGGACGGGGGGACGGGGGAGTGAGAACAGAAGACAAACACAGGAGATTGTTATTCAGGTTGATATCAGCATGTTTGATGAAAGCCAAGACAGAGGCTACCATCTGTACATGATGACAGAACCACTGATCCCACTGATAAGGCGCAACAGTGGAAAAAAAAAAAACACCTACATGTTCCACTGTTGACTACCTTTACTTTAACTCTTACTGTTACGGTGTTCATTCGTTGAAAATAACAACAAAAAAAAAAAAAAACAGACCACAACATTCTCAGATGGACATACGGAGCCACACCTTTGTTTCATATGAAATGCTGGAATATTCGGCCAGTAGATGGCGCTGTTTTCAACAGAATGAAACCTGTGGGGAACGACTGGTTTCAAGCTGACTTTGTTTCAGGCAGTGATGTGAATGTGTGTGTGTGTGTGTGTGTGTGTGACAGAAGCCCTTTGCATGCTGTATGTGCACAACACAGACTATACAAGAAACACAGGATGAGATAAAATAAAATAAAACTTTAGTAAGCAAAGTTTTGCCACTTTTTTCAAAAGAGCAGACAAGGAGGAAGAAGATCAAAGCCGCTTGTTGTGGGGAATATAGCGAGCTGAGAGGTTTGCATCTGCAGCATTACTTGCTAGAGACTCTTGAAGCCCAACTCAAACTTCTATTTGGGTCTGCGAACTTGGGAGAGTTGCCTCCTAGCATGCACACAGCTTCACACCAAACGACAGGGTTTGACGCCACTACCACCACCACCCCACCTGTCCTCATCACCTACAGCCGGCCTGTTTTATTGTCGGGAGTCGCATGACGCCAAATGGAGTATTTGAAGGTCCGAGGCATGAAAATGATCCCATTGTCGTGGCCTCCTTGATCTGTGGCAAAGCAAACGAGGAGAAACAGGAGCTTTGAACTGCAGCAGCGGGGCGTGTGATTTCATTGGTGCTCATGCCTGAAATGCTTCAGTCCAACTAAAAAGGGCTTCAAGGAGAAGGGGAGCCTCGGTGGCTTCACATTCATTGGCGCCTCCTGGAAAAGAGCTGCAAAAACTTTGAAAATAAATTTATCTTTTTTTTTTTTTTTTGCCAGCAGAATAATCTGGTGCTGAATTAATTAGAGTATGCTTATTGAGGTGGGGGAAAAAATAGGAGAGAATTGTGTTTTTAACTAAATCAGCGGTGCCACACCTAAGATTTCAAAGAGCCTACAGAGGGACCATTCCTCTTTGCATGGTCTTTGTAGATCATCCAGAGTCCTGAGTGCGCCTGCTATTCCTTCTCCCATGCAGTTCATCCAACAAGCTCTCTAAAAGGATTTATTATTTCTGAGTCCGTGTCAGATTAAATATGTCTAAATGATCTACTGACTACCCATTTTCAGTGTTCTGGGACAGGCCTTCAGTTTTTTTTTTTTTTTTTTTTTTTACAAAATGTCCTGGTTTTTTCAAAGAGTTTATGATGCCTTGCACTCTAATGTGATTCCCAGAGCTTTTTAAAAGAGAAAAAGGCCCACAGCATTACAGATCCACCAACTTGCTTAATAGAGGGCATGGGGTGTGTCAATACATACTCATCCTTTGCTTTATGCATTTATTTTCTCGAATAAATACATATTTACATCCAAAAACTGTCCGTAGTGAGACAATAAAGGAATTTCTTATCTTATTTGTGCAATTTATAGCATTTATGTTTGTGATGTTAGGACAGAAAGCCTTTATAATGGAAACAGATAACTCTGTAGTTATCTAACAGGAAGCTCTGGAGATGTTTTTTCTCATTTTTTCTCACCAAGCATAATAGCAAATAGAAAAAAAAAATTAAAACTTGCATCCGCTTTCAAAATAATATTACGTTGTGTCTCATCATGTCTATCTGAGGTAAACAGGAAGGTATGGGTTACTTGTTAAAATATCCTTAAAATGCTGATCAATTTAAAAAGTGAAGTTTACAAAGAAATCCTTCACCTTGTTTCTCATTTGTTTTATAGAAATTGTGAGAGACGCCAATACGTGGGACATCATTGTTTTGTGAATTTATTTTTGCAATGGTTGACATTTTTCAAATTAAATGTTGGCCCTTTTCCAAATGTGTTATTGGGAGCATATGCAGCAAAATATGAAGCTACTTAAGGGCTTTTTACACATTGGTGTTGGGAATCAGGGGAGAGAGTGCTTGTTTACATCTGGCAGCTAAAACCAGCAAGTGGTATCGCAATATATTGTTTTAATTAGAAATTATGCGTAGTATCAACTGTAAACACATTTGAAATGCAAATATTCTGGTAACTTATACAAAATGATATTCTTCAAATGTTCAAATATCTTTTTCTTGTCAGTTTCTAAACTGTATTTTCTTTTTAGCTTGTGTAATAGGATAAAGAAAGATGACATTGATTTGGACAATTAGGTCAAAAAGAATATAAGGTAAGTTCAACAAAAAGTGCCGCTATAAAAGTCTGGTTGTAAATTTCCTATCTAGTGTGTAATTTCATGTACTGCATGAACAACCAACTTGTCCACATGTATTTTATACTGTGTGTTTGATTGACAGGTTTACCATTCAAGTTGACGTTACATATAGGAACAATGTGGAGTTAAAAAAAAAATCATTCAGGTTTGAATATGGAAAGAAAAGCAGCACCGTGTAAGTTTTGACCCACATATTAGCTTAATTTGAGCTATATTAAATGATTTTCCAGGTCAATATACAACATTTGGTGCGTATTGATGCTCTGTGCAGGCTGCTGTTCTGAAAAAAAATGAATGGGTCACATGACCCATTCTAAGCTGCTGTAACAACAAAACAAAAAAGATATGACTCTTCCCTGATCCGACATATTCTTGGTTCTCTGGTGTAGGATTTAATCTAGAGGGGTCTTTACAAGTATTTCCACGATTTCTTAATCTGCTATTCCAAAGTGGTCTGCTATAGGATTCCAAAACACGGAGGGAGACTGTTTAATTTTGGGACAATGCAATGTTGCCAGTGGCCTTAAGGGGTGATAAACCCTAGTTACACTAGCGCCCCTAGTGGCTTAAAGTTACACAGTGCTGGTGTAAAATAACTCCTACAACAGGAGTCTTTATTTTCCTTAAAAAAACAACTTTTGCTCCTTTTGTACACCTTACTTTATTTCCACACTGCTTTCTGTATTTCACAATTTAAAATATATATTTTTTTTTTACTAATGTCTGGCAGTGCAGGCTCCTTTTTTCTTCTCTTTAAATTTGTTGTTTCCTTGTTTCTTTTTGTTATTAATCATGAAATTGCTGCATCCTGGTAAGCAAACAGCTAAGGCCCCATTTTTTTCTCCTCTGACAGTTAGCTTAGAGGGTCCGAAGCCCCTCTGAGAACAGTGATTTTACACATCCGGAGTCTTTCACAATAGCTGTTTTGAACAGTTTGTGCACAAAAGAGACTGTGCGGTTTCAGTGTCATTCTGAAATAAGAGGATTAATTTCCCTTTCATTTGACCATTGTAAGCATCTACTCAGCCTTCAAATCTCAGGGAATGAACAAAACCGACAGAGGGTGATGAAAAAGGAATAAAGGGAGGCACGTGTAAAATTGCAGAGTACAGGAAGCAGAAAAAGGGGGGAAAATTTTTAAAAGATTTAATGACGGAAAGAGAGATGCCCTCTTCATATTAAATCATCTGTGATTGCCAGTGACTCGAGTGGCGTTTATTATACGGCACTGCAGAGGTTCTTCCCAATCTTCTCTCAGTCTGAGGAGACCAAAGCCTCATTACTTCCACATCTCCCAAATCTCTCTCTTTCTCTCTCTCTCTCAATCTCCACCAAACACATTCATTTCTCTGCAATCGACAAAACTTACTTTGAGTCTAAAAGCGCTCTTGGGTTATGAAGGTTTAGGTGCACTTCACTGCTTCTGTTATTTTTCAAATTACATCGACATTAAGCTTTTCTTGCCTCCATGCACTGGCAAGAATCTTCTCCTGGCTTTGCTCGACCGACATGCTTCAACGGTTTAATTTCCTTGCCTCTGGAGACCATCTAGCATCCTTGTGTCCAGCCCTTTACTTCACATCAACTCTTTAAATGCTAACAAGTTAAAGCATGAAAAAAGAAAAAAAAAACTGTATGGCCACCTATTAAGCAAACATATGGGAACAAATTTACCCAAAAGAGGCTTAAGAGGGTATAAAAATTCAACTTACACTCTTTTATTTATTCATTTCAGCCCTTAACAGCTGTCTAGTAATGGCAATGTGGGAAATAATTTGAACCAAACTTTTTGTTTTTCTGAGTTTGTTCACTTTAAAACAAAAAAGGAGCAACTAAAGAAAAAAGTGACGTCTCCAATTTTCTTTGGCGGTTTTTGCTTTAATGCAGAGAGACAGAATATCAACAAAAGTTAAAGGAAAAATAACACATTCTTATGAAATGAAATTTAAAATAAATATTTTATCCCCTACAACCAAGCAAGGCATATTGCCCTAGACAAGATAGTAGAGATACATAAAGCTGATGAAATCTTGAGGTGCCTTTTCTGGCGCATCTAAATAATTCAGAGAAGGTTTGGGAGAAAGTGCTGAGGTCAGACGAGACCAAAATTTAATTATTTGGTGTGAAGCTGATCACCTGCGTTTGGAGGACCCAAGATGCTACAGTCGAACGCGGAGGTTGTAACATTGTTCTCTGGGCCATTTTCTGCCGCGGAGGGAAACTTCTCTGCACTAAGGGTCTATTAGATATGGCCACCTACTGTAAGATCTCTGAGATGCATCTTTTTCTTGCCGCTTCAATGCTGAAGATGGATCTTGGATGGGCTTTCCAGTAATACGATGGCCAAAAACATGCAGCCAAGGAGGCAACAAATGAGTATTTATAATTATCTAAGGAACTCATTCTGGTCATTAGAATTAGAATTTCCTCATTATGAGACAGAAAAAGGTATTTCCTCTAGTGAAGAAGCTCATTCAGTGAACCAAAAACTCTCTAAAAATGTGAGTAACATTGTGGCGGCCATAAAAAAAAAGTGTTCTTGCAGTCTTTTCCAGCACAGGTCATATTTTATTAAAAGATAAAATACAGTGCCATGAAAAAGCTTTTGCTTTCCTCTAGTTTTCTTTTTTTTGTGTCTCATCCGTAACGAACACATTTTTTTATATCAGTGGAAAATTGATTATTGTGAATTAATAATTCAGTTTTCAAATGATTTCATTTAGGGGTGAAAAGCTTTCCAAACCATTATGGCCCTTCTTAAATCAATAAATTACCTGTGATTCATCACAATTTCTTTGTTTGATTTTACGGGCCATATCTGGGCCTGATTACTGCATGACGTCAGCTACAACCACACAAAAAGCAACACATTGTGCCCCGAACTAGTTGGGAAAGTGTCACAAGGACCTTTTTAAGGCTTTGTTTCATTAAACCACAGGACAAAACATTCCTGGGACTGACTGGCTTACCAAAATCACAACTAAAGTGCACAATTCAAGAAGCCACAAAATAACCCAGAAGAACACTTAAGACACTGCAGACCTCACTTGCTTCAAAGGTCAGAGTTTATGATTCAACAGCAACAGAGAGACTGGACAGAAATAGCATAAATGCCAAAACCAATGTGGACCAAACGGGACACAAAGGCCTGTCTCACATTTACCAAAATACATGTTTTATGATTCCCAATACTTTTGGGTTTTTGTCTGCTTTGCTGCTTCAGCAACTGAATGGCTTGAACCAATACTACTGCTCCCCGCCACAAAATCACAAAGTAAAATGTCTGGCTATCAGTTCCTGACCTTAAGCTCAAGTGGATTTGGGTTTTGCAGCAGGATAACGGTCCAAGGCACTACTGATAAGCTAAACAAAAAGAACATAAACAATGGATTGCCCCAATTATTGTCTGGACTTAAATTTAGCTAAGAAGCATTGCGCTGACCTTCAACAGGCGGTTCACAGTAGTAATAAACCATCTCATGAGAATTAATTAAAATAATTCTGCAAAGAAAGAACAATAAGATAAAATTAACCATCAGAGACGTAGACGCCTAATTGCAAGTTGTTGCCGCCAAGGGTGACACAACCAGTTACTAGGTTTAGGGGATCATTACTTACTTTTCACACATGGCTGGGCTGGTATTGACAGCCTTTCCCCCTTAAAAATGAAACCATCATCTGAAAACCAAATAAATCTGTGAGGGGGCAAATACTTTTTCATGGTACTTTCCGTGTTTCACTGAGTGAAAGCAATTCCATCTACATCTTCATAGCACAATATGGGCTTCTTCTGGAGTTTTGGTTGAACGACTCTTTCCATCTATTCAAAAATTAACTCCCACAAAAAGGAGACATTATAAAAATTACCTCCCTCCCCCCCACTGTAACTATTTGATGGCTTTAGATCTAAAACTCAAAGATAATGTAAAATTTGAATAATTGTGCTAATAATTGTGTCGCCAATCCTTAAATCCAGATTGCCCGACTAACACTCGATGCGGCAGTCTATGTTATTGAACACTTCATCCTTTGTCCCCAAAAAGTGGCTTTAAATCCATGCAATCCGTGCTGAAACCTGTCATATAACGTCATATTCTCCAGCTGACGGGGTGAAGCATGCAGAGGACATGCAACACATGTGTGGAGATGATGTAATGGTTGTGGAAAGTGAAGGTAAAGGCCTATTTATTCTTATTCTTGAGTGATGAATAAAAAATAGAAACAGAGGCGCACAAGTGCTTGAAAGAATAAAACTTTGAAGGCTCGCTTAAGTTGTGATAATATAGCAAGGAGTAATGGTAAATTAGCTTTTTATGACAATGCTAAGATGATGATCGTGTCAGATCCATCTGTATCAGAGCTAACTGTCGGATAATACCTGTTGCAGGCTCTGCGTCTTCTGTAAGTCCTCCTTCTTGCCACTTTTAGTCTTCTCTGTGCTGTTCTGCTGCAGGTGCTTCAGCTTCGAGGCAGCTGAGGAATGAACTTTACCAATGCTGGGATTATTCCCTCCCTGAACAGAAAAAAAAAAAAAAAACAAGAGAGGGGAAAAAAGCAGAACAGAAAATAGATTAAATACGGAGCACCTGGTTGCACGTCTCGCTTCCCCTCTACCATATCTTCAGTTTCTACCAGAGACGTGAATGTAGGCGAACAGAGGTTGATCACACCAAGCAAGTCAGTCTTGTGAGACCGGTAGGATCTTTTTTCTTTAAAGATCTGAGGAGATAGCTGGTATAGAACCAAGAGTGAGCCCCTATCACCAAAGAATCACACAGAACGGAATATAGAAATGCAGCAATGAAAGTGACACTACGTGATCTAGCTTCACAGCAAGAGCTGCAAAGCATCGCGCTTAATGATCGTTCCCGCTGAGCCTCTCAATTCACCGCCCTCTGATACACACAAAAAACAAATACACATTCAGCTAAATTTCTCTCCAGCTGTGCCTCCTCTGCACACAAAGGCATAAGATAAAAGATCACGGTGCCTGGCAAATACCTTGAACCTTTTCAAAAAGCTGCCACTTCACAACCAGAAACTTCCAAACCAACGCAAAGTATCACACAACTCTGAACGGGGAAGGAAAGTCATAGGAGGTTTTTTCGAAATTTCACACGAGTAAAAATCTGAAAAGTGTGTGAGGCACTCATTTATATTCAGCTCCCCCCGCTGACAACACTTTTGTAAAGTGACCCTTCTCTGCTTCTAAACTACAAGCCCTTGATGATGTGTGTCTGCTAGCTTTGCACGTCCAGAGACTGAAAATTGAACCCGCTCCTCTATGCAAAAAGCAGCTCAAGGAGCCAGATGTTATTACCGTAAGAGCAGCTTTGAAAATAAATGATCAATACTTTGATTCGACTTTTTTTTCTGGACTTTGACTGCGCCGTTCTAACACGTTATGTTGCATGACTATGTTGCCTAGGCTGCTGGAGGACATCAGGGTCTAATTTTCTCACTCTACTGATTTCTACTGTTCTTCAGTTTTGCATTGTATTACATTGAAATGACTGTCGTCATTTTAGCTTTTAACTTTTTGCTCTCTCTCTTTCTCTTCATAGTAGGTACACCTGGTCTGGCGTTCTGTTAACTGTGACATCATCCAGAGAAGACGGCTCACCCGCTACTACCATCTAATGTAGAACAGATTACTAGATCAATGTGTGCTTCTGTGCTTTTTTGTCTCTCTTGTTGTGTCTCTGCTCTGTCTTCTGTAACTCCAGTCGGTCGAGGCAGATGGCCGTTCATACTGAGCCCGGTTCTGCCGGAGGTTTTCCTTCCAGTTAATGGGGAGTTTTTCTTCCCACTGTCGCTTCATGCTTGCTCAGTATGAGGGATTTCAGCAAAGCCATGGACAATGCAGATGACTCTTCCTGTGGCTCTACGGTTCCCCAGGAGTGAATGCTGCTTGTCGGGACTTTGATGCAATCAACTGGTTTCCTTATATAGGACATTTTTGACCAATCTGTATAATCTGACCCAATCTGTATAATATGATTGAACTTGATTTTGTAAAGTGCCTTGAGATGACATGTTTCATGATTTGGCGCTATATGAATAAAATTGAATTGAAAATTGAATTGAATTGACTGCGTTTTACTCTGGCAATTGTACATCCAAAGTGATGAACAGATTTTGTTTTCCTCCACTCTCGCTTTCATTTAGGCCACAAAGTTTAAATAACACCTTCTTCCATGTGCTTGTGGCGCATTTTGAATGGAACCAAGTATGGTTTCTGTTAAGCTCTTCCACTGAGGCCATATTTGTGGAGCGGACAGCTGACAGGTGTGCCGTCGACAGATTCCCTCTCTCTCGAGCAGTTTTAGTTCTCTGCAGCTCCTTCAAAGTTACTAAGGGCCCCTTCTCTACCCCAGACTTCCCCATAGCTGTATCCCTGACCTGTCTGCTGATTTATTCGGCCTTCGTGATGCCGTTTGTTTGTTCGCCAATTTCCTCTACACAGGCCTGTGTGGCCTTCACAAATCAGCTGGGACTCTGAGGGCAATTGGCTGCAGTGGATTTTATTTAAGGGCATCGGAATAAAGGCCAGGCTGAATACAAATGTATCACACACCTTTAAGACGATTATTTGAAGAAAAAAAAACATGTTGAAAGACATGTACGATTTTCGTTCCACTTCACTTATGTATATCATAAAAAAAAAAAAAAACTAGAATATATATTTTTGTTTGTTTTAACATCATAAAATAGAAAAAAAATAATAATCAAGGGGTAGGAATTCTTTAGAAAGGCAACATAAATGCAGAAGCCTGAAGAGCAAATGACCACCTTCCTAATTATGCTGCTAAACATGAAAAACAGTACATCTGTCATCCGCTGGTTAAAGAAATCCCACTTTTTTTTTGGGGGGGGGGGGGGGGGGGGGGGGGAATGTGATTCGCTATTGAGCAAGACCAGAGACCAGCGTAGGGAGAAGGGTTCCGTTGAAATGATTGTGATTGAAGCAGGAGTGATGAAATAATGTGTGAAGACTCTGTAATCCTCAGCCATTCCCACAGGATCGCTCCATGGCTCCACATCAGAGGGCCGAAACTCGCTATGACAGCGACTGTCAACTAGTGCAGTGGGAGGATGCATTTCCAGCCAAGAGTCAATACTACGCAAACTGTCAAGGCATCTCGCCGAGAAGACAGCTGATGAAGGCGTGCTTTAAACCTTGTGCTAATTGCCGAGCGTTTGTTGCTCTGCGGTCAGCTGGGGGTGAGATGAAAAGCGGCTTCTCATTATATCTGAGGATAAGGAGATCATTGCACGGTCAGGAGCGATATTTGGCTTTGGAATAACAGACTTTAGGTTCCTCGGCACAATAACGCAGCAAAACTGTTTTATCTTCCATATATTTAACATAAAAAAAAGAGGCAAACCCAAATATATTCCCTTTCCTTCCGAAGACAAAACAGTACAAAGAAATCTTATTGCACAAGCAGCAGCAATATCCTTTAATGCAGAATTCAGTAAAATGTAAAATATGCCCCAAAGGTTGGTTAAAAATTCAAACGATTGGTATTGTTAAGTGCTTTGCTGGAGGAAAAGGAAGATGATTTCAAGGCAAAACCGATGAGCAAAGACTACAAAATAAAAGCATAGTAATAAAACGAAAAAAAAAAAAAAGTTTAGGAATTACCTAGCCGCACGTTTGACAGGAGGAGAAATGAGCAAGTGTGAGCATAGATTGGAAGGGAAATAATCCCTGACACCGGGCTCAGCAGGAGAGCAGCTCCAGCATGGAGCGCAGAATAAAGAAGAGGACAGGGAGTCTGTTGTCTGTCCTCTGCTCGGATTTTTGATCTTCAATAAAACGAGATGATGAATCGCTCAGGGAGCAGACATCAGAGGCTTGAAAGTGAAGTTCTAGTAGTCATCTGCAGAGAAGAAAGGGAATAAAGCACGCTACTGAGGAGCGAGAGATTCACGCAGCAGCAGCAGCAGCAACAAACAATTAAACCTGAATTGATGCTGGTTTGGGTGGGACTGGCGGCCTCTTGGTCTCCGACATCCCAGTCCGCTGTGCCGGGATGTTTATGGCGGCCGTCTCAGTGTAGAGCTCCTCTGTCACAGGGTGGCCACTGATCTCTATGATGGTGTTCTCCAGCTCTCGGATAGTCTCTTCCAAACTGTCCAGCCTCTGGTAGGCGCTGAGTCGGGCCGCCTGTGTCATCCTCCTCTGACTTGATGAGCTGGAACCACAATCGCTCCGCTGTATCCTAACTTCATCGGCATGCTGAAACGTTAGCGCCCCTTCCCCTGTCTCCATCCCTCGTCTCAGAGCCTCCATTAGGGAGAGCCGCGGGGCGGGCTGGTGGGAGGATTTGAATCTCGGTTTGGGAACCGGATTGGACGACTCCAGAAGGGAATACAGCAGTCTGTACGTTTCTTTGAGAGTATTTCCCTTCCCGAAAAGCAAGAGGACAGGCCGTTCGTCCAGTTCAGCTTCAGAGACTTCTTTAACCTGCGCTGAGATAATTAGAGTTTTAAGGACTATGCTCCTCAGCTCCAGAGCTTCGTCAGGAGACACCCGTCTCACTTCCAGGTCTGTCAGGAGCAGGGAGATTTCTTGGTCGTGCTCAAGAACACGTTCGCTTCCTGCTGAAGGCGTTTCACTTGAAAATCCATTCTTGTGGACCATATGTTGATCAGAAAATTTGTGTTTTTGATTATCTTGTACAGGGTAATTTGCTAAATCTCTGACTGGATTTTCTGCAGCAGTGAGCGAGTCTGGAGGACACTCTGTCAACACGATGTGGGGGACCGGAGATAAGTTCCTTCCCTATAAATAAAGAAAGCACTTAATGTATAAAAAAATAAACACATGAACCAGTCAAATGTCTATAACAAAACTGCAATTCAAATGTTCCAAACTTAAATGTTATGGCAACAAGCAAAGTGTGTAATGCTAACATGTACATGTATAAATAATGAGCATACGTGTGCAAATAGGTCTGTGATCTTATTACAACAATATCATGCAGAAAAATAGATGGAAACCCGGATAGGCTTTTTTGCTCTCAATCCAATAATACTGAATACAGAGATTGGTTGCTCACAGAAATTTTAAGTATAATTTAACATTTACTTTTCTTCCGCAACTTTCTTAACTGTGTGTTTGATTGTCATGGATATTCAACACATTCAGCTGTTCACAGCTCCCTCTGAAGCACCAATAAAATAATTGTATCTTTTATTGTGTTCGGTACGCTCTCCCACTGAAACGTTCAGAATAATTCAAGCTTTAAGTGGAATTTATTGAGTCAGTGGGGGAAAATTTCCATATCAACAAGTAAGAAGTGACTGTTTTCAACAAAAATGACTGATGCCTTGGTAATTGGCACCACTTCTGTTAATACTTTGTTGAACTCACTATTGCAATTAGGTTCTCTATGCCGTTTTAGATAGCAGGACACACAGACAGAGCAATTGTTGACTTTTGACACAGTTGACCACGATGTTTTAAAGTTACGGCTTTTAAATTCAGGACTCAGAGTAAGTAGTTGCGTGGTTCTCAGACTATGTTAGTGGAAGATCTCAGTGCATTAGATATGATGGTCTATGCACTGAATTTATTTTATGTAGCTTGAAAGGGTATACCTCAGGGTTCTATTTTAGGGCCACTAATATTTATTATTGTCATGATTAAGGTTTTTGTTTGTTTACTTTGGACTTTTAACTGTGTTTGGTTGAATATCGGGTTCACTAACATTATATATATATATATATATATATATATATATATATATATATATATATATATATATATATATATATATATATAAAACACAGTACATAACCAGGGTCGTAATGTAGATGATACAAATGTTTCTTTTTACGCAGATGACCCAGTCATTTATTGCTTTGCATCTTCTCTTGAGCTGGCCTCAAAGCACTTACAAACTGCTTTTAATGTCTTTCAGGATAACATACTCCAGCTGAAGTGTGTTCTGAATGTTTCTAAGACAAAGCTCATGATTCTTAGCAAATCTAAGGTTAGGCAATGTATAATTCCTAATGTGGTTGTTTTGGATGGGATGAGTATAGAGACCAGTTCCTATAAATACCTGGTTATTTTAATTGATGACTCGCTAAAATTGACTTATTTTATCATGTGCTGTGCTGGATTATGGTGACCTTTTGTATATGTGTGCTTCTGCCCAGTGTCTTCACAAGATTGACACAGTTTAAAATTAGTTTTTCTACACCATCTCCAGATTGTTAGGAGTTCTGGCTCATCTCTTAAGCTTTCTTTCCTTCAGCACAGCTCACTGTTTTACTATAGGATGAACTATTCCAGTGTTGACTTGGCCATGTGTTAGGGAACATTTTCCTCATAAAGGCTTCATTGACGGCACGTTTTCTGTTGATTCCCAAAGATCAGTCTGTGGTTTCAGAATAGAGTGGAATAACGATTTGTCTCCCAATGGGTAAATTCTGCATTTTAGTAGAGGCAGTGAAATTTTGAGACCAAAAATTGGCACATCACTATAGAAATTTGCTTAAAGGTTTTCTAATTATTTCTAACCTTTATTTAAACTTGAACAAAGGATTGAAAGGAGAAAATGCTAATCCAGCAGGTCAGGAAACTACCCCTAAAACTAAGTTTTTGCACATTTAAGATCTCAACCATCGTCTTGAGTTCATTCCAACTCACCGAGCTTTCATTTGAGTTTGGTATAGTAATGTTTTGACACACATTTATTTGTGATACCTTGCGATAAATTATGATGCAGTCTGACAGACACAATTAGCGCACAGTCACACGTCATAATTATCAGTTTAACCCTCTAATGAGAGTAAAGCTTGCGCAAAATGTTTTCATGTTTTTGCAGCTAAAATACATCTTGTACGCACAAGAATGTCAAAAAGAGGTCAGCAGCAATCGCGTAGCAATGAGGCTTAAAGCAAGTTTAAAAGTCCACGCAGTCAAAAAGTGAGGAGTAGTTTAGGTGAAAGTAGTTAGGAAGTTAAAAGAGACAAAGGGGATCAATCCAGACTGCTCATGGCCGGTCGGCGTGTTACCTCAAGAAGCGACAGGTCTAGCCTGGAAGGGGGAGGGATTTTCCTGATGCTTGGGCTAACGGGAAGGAAAAGTGAAGTGGGGCAGGAGAGCCTGACTGGGGCTCTCTCAAACAGCTGGGGAGGCAAAACGGAGGTCAAAAGAATGTCACGGTAACATAAAAAACAGGCAATGACAAATCCAGATCAATTACTATTGAGGCTTTGTGGCATCAAATCTCCTGGCAGGCCATCTTAAACACAGAACACGCAGCTCTCAGGGTCCATCTGTCTATCTGTGAATCCTGGGCGATGATGTGTGCGACTGAGCATTATGCGATCTTTGGGCTTTCTTGGTGCCAGGGGCAGGGGGACATATGGCTCCTGCTGCTTGAACATGTGGTAATGGTGATGAGCGTATCTACAAATGCCCTTTGAGCGCGTATGTGCTCTTGGAATCCACTGGCATATTGCGGATATAACATTTATAACCATAAAGAGCCGTTTCGCCATCGGTTGAGCAACATTATTCCCGCTAAAGTCTAACCAAATTGACGTACAACCCGTGTTTGATTTACCTCGAGTTCGGCAGCAATTTTCTCCTCCTCTCCTTGCTCCTTCTCTCCGGAGGCCAGCGTTGGGGGTGTGGACGCCGGGCGAGGGTTTTCGGACATGGTCCTCCTCAGTTTTATGTGGGGCTTTAGGCCGTCATTCTCTTCAGATTCTGATTTCTAGTCAAACAAAGATGGTTAAGACGTGACGTGAAGCAACATGGCTGCAAAGTGTTCTCAGAATTTCATCTCCAAATTGGGGGTAAGATTGTGTCGATTTGTAGATCAACCGTTTCTCCGGTACCTTTATGCTTTTTCCAGGAATTAATGGCTCTCCACTGCGAGAAGTCACTCCTGGTGAGGAGGGGAAACTACGTCTAGGTGGGGGAGGAGGAGGAGACTTGGAGGGTTTTTCTGTGCGATACCGTGGTACTGTAAGCTCATCTGGAAAAGTAAACAAAAATAAGACGTGACAATGAAAGTTTGAATCGAAAAGCATTTGTAAATTGTTCACTCTAGTTAAAACTTAATATTTGGAACAATACTTTTGGAAGAGACATGTATGATGTACGCAGACTGATACTCATGACTTCCTGTCTTACCAGAGCCCCGCCTGGACCCCCCCTCTTTTGCAGAAAGCTTGTTTTGTGGCTTGCTAGAGCGGTGCTCTGTGGTTGACGCCCCACTCTGAGGGTTCTGGGTCGATGGCGTGTTGGAGGAGGGCTTGATCTGCTTGGCAGCAAAGTCCAGGTCTGGGATAGCCTTCATCAACTCGGCTTGGGTCTCCTCAAGCAGACGGTTGATGTCCTGAGCACTGTACTGCGTGAGACTGGCACGCTTTTCTTCCCAGTCTCGCTCTGCCGCCTGTAAAGTGAAGAACAGCAGCCAGTGGGGTGTTGTCTTAGGCCCGCTTCATCAGATTAAAACTGCCAGAAAACCTGATCATAGTGTGGAGACAATGCTAAACCTACTGCACTATTAGTACTAGAAAACAGTTTTTTTCCCCCTGTCTCATAACACTGCTAACTATATGGATAACCCTTTGCAAAATCACTGTAGCAAATTCCCCTACGTAAATGCACATCTTTTATTTATATATAAAGTATTTTTTGTTTTACCAAAAAGTATGTTTCTAATAGCAAAGGAATAAAGAATCTCTAAAAATATAAAATGCTGTAAAAAATATGTTTTTATTAATATTCTTTAAAAAAATATTTATGCTCTTCACAATAATAATCAATGGAAAAATCTTTATTGGAATCACAGCAATAAATACAATCCTATTATTTCTGACCAGCTTTTTGCATTTGTATTACAGAAATAAGAACTCTAGGCATCCCTTTACCTCTCGTCAAGTTTTTATATGCGCAATTTTGAGGTGTGTGTGCTCCTTACCTGACTGGGAGGCTGCAAGTATTTATTTATGTATTTGAGCGGGGAGATTGTTTCTGCTGCATGGTGAGATTTTTTTTTTTTTTTTGTCAGACTAGTGACAAGGTCCCATATGCCTAGCAGTCTCAAAGATCTGAAGATACGTTAGCTAACTTGGAGGACTGCCAGAACAGTATGGGGGTAAGTAGGTTTAAGCCATGAAATAAACCCTCCATGACTTCTCCTTTTGTAACTTCTCTGCTAGCCAAGCAACATATGTGTAAACAGGACAGATCTTATGGAAAAGCAGGCACTTTTGCAACAATGTCCTTCCACCTAGGCATTCAGCAATAGCTAATTGTCACCAAAACAATGTGTGTTGGTTTTTGGAGTACCATGAGTTTTAATAAAAGAGAAAAACTGTTATTTAAACACATAAACTAGTCCTACCAGCCGGACTTCCATCGACAAAGCTTTGTCAGCGGCAGCACGCCTCTCCAGCTCCTCCAGGGCTTTGCCTTTGTGGGGAATGGGAGGATGATTGTCTTTGTGATGACCGGACGGGTTTCCAAGACCACGGCTGAGGCTGGAGTGCGGGCTCCAGTTCGACAGGCTGTTGCCTCCTCCGATGTCGTTGATAGTTATCGGTGGGCTGGTGGGGATGTCGAAGCCTGGAAATTTTTGCAAGTCGTCGTTGTGCTTCGATGATGGGCTAGAGAAGTTGTCCTGCTTTTTCCAAACCCCTTCATTTGCTTGCCTGGCAAGACAAAGAGGGAGAAAGAAAAAAAGAAAATCCTCAATCAAGTCTGTGAAATGTTATTTTGAACTTGAGTGTGACAAGATTATTACTGGGGGGAAAAAAATAAGACTATGAAGAAGCTTTTTAGGACTAAACCTGAGAAAGAAATCTGAGTCACTCTTCATAAAAATCACAAAGCACATTTATGTGACTGAAAATAGATTTGAGATGACTATCAGGAGGGATGTTTCATTTATGGGTGCTTTTTTTCTTTTAAACCTTGGAATGCTGGTGTTTCAAAACAAATGAATATCAGCGGAACCCCCTTAAAATATAGTTATATCTGCATTTAGTGTCATAAAAAGTATTTGCTTCCTTACGGATCTCTTCTGGTTTTGTTGTTTCACACACTTCAGATCATCCAAGATTTTGACGAAGTAATCAGCAGTTTGAAATTGAGAGCCTCATTTATTAAGGGAAATAATCTATCCAATTGAAATCGGTAAGTGGGGAAATACTTTGTCACATCACTGTATAAACTTGCTCAACACTTCAGTGCGAGTCTAAATCCACCAAATGTGCTGGTTTGGGGGTGTTTCAGAGCAGGTTCATACTTGCGCATCGTGGCGAGGGTGTCGGTTATAGTCTTGCAGCGTTTTAACAGGGCGTCCAGTCTGTGCGGCTCTTCTTTAAGGAATTTCACAGCTTCCACCTCCACCCTCAGCACCACCCGCATCTTGCTCTGCAGGCTGGGGAATTGATCTACGGCAGAGAAGCAGAGGAGTGACACAAAACACAGCCATGCTTTTGTAAAACACCTCTAAAGGATACTGAAAGCCTCGCGTGCTAATTAAATGTACCATATTTTCGGAGCTGCTGCCAAACGGTCAGCAAGTTCATTCAGACAACGAGCGACGAGCGAATGATTAAACATCGCAGACTGGCTGCGGGTGACTAAAAGATAATCAACGCCTCGGTGAGTAATTAGTGGAATATAAACTGTCTACCAGACTAAACGACTTGCTTTTTGTGTTGTGCACAGAGTGAGGGATGTGCCATAATGACTCACTTTTCAGCTCTGTGAGCGTCTCTCCCAGCTTTCTCAGAACTGCAGCCTTCTCCTCCAGCTCCTGCACCGTCACCAGCTTGTGGTTGACAGACGACTCCTTCTGGATCTCCTCCACTGATTTCTCCAGGTCGCTGAGATAGAACAAGCAGAAGGCTGCGCATCAGGGATTGCTCCTTTATGATCACATTTTATTCCAGTGAATATCTGTCTCTGAAACATGTCATCAAAGTTTCAATTAAACAGCTGAGGTGGAGGAGTGTGCAGTGGTATTTCAACAACTTCCTGCATAAACAGTGACTGGGGAAAAAAAATGGTTTCAATTATGTACCTGTCATATCTTCAAGAACACAGACTATATGCAAATAGTAAATTACAACACTGTTGCATGAAGTGCACGGCCAAACAGTCTTCCTCCAATAAAAGCGGAGTAGGTAATGAAAGACAGCAGGCGGCTGCATTGCGCGTGGAAGGAAAAACAAGCGTCGATTAGCAAAGTTCAACTAATTATTTAGAAATATGTTGAGATTTAGCAGCTCAACAAGTCCGCGTATGAGACGTTACAGCATCCGATGATTAAATCTCAAGGTAGCTCTCTGCTCTCATCTTTGCGGTCGCTTTAATTAGTTGCTGGACGGCCAAGTATCACAGATCTTAATAAGCATCTTGCTCATTGCCAGGCTTAATTACAGTTAAATTTTCTTTTTATCGCCGAGTCACTCTATGAATCATCGAGCTGCAAAAGATGAACTTTTCTTATGTCTGGCATACCGAGTAAATGTGGAAAAACTAACTTCTGCCATGCTGTCAATATAATAGGGTAAAATCAAATATATTTCCAATGTTGAACCGTAAACATGCAAAAAAAAAAAATGCCTTTCACAACATTTCAGAACTGAATATTAAGTCATAGTTGTTGGGTTTATACACAAAGTAGTTTTACTTTATGTGTTTTTTTTTTTTTTTTATCTTATACTGTGACTGACTGGAGCTGCTGGATGATGAGTTCTTCTTCGTTGAGGTACTTGAGCCTTTCTTCCTCCACAAGGAGGCGCTGTCTCTGCAAAGGATCCTCCTGCTTCCTCAGGGCGTCTGCCACACGCACATTCAGCTCAGCCTCGGTCCGTTTCAACAGACTTCGCACTGAATCCTGGTTCTCCATCTGCACACACAAATATTTAACAGCAACATACCAGAGGCAGATCAAATGCCCGCAAACGTTGACAAATATTGCACAGCGCCTTGCAGACGTAGTTCAAACCCTTGCACTAATTTATCAATTTCTCAACTTACAACACTTAAAACACTTTATTGCAATTTACTTGGATTTTAGATGATAGACCATCATAAAGTAGCCCATAACTGCGAAGTGGAAGAGAAATGATAGGTGTTTTGAAAGGTTTTTACAGCTTTCCTCATCTACAGGGTGAAAGTTTTCACATTCTAATAAGAAGCCCAATTTTAGTCAGACTGAGTGGAAAGCACCTGTGAACATAATTTTCCAAGTCTTGCCACAGATTCCCAGATGCACTTAGGTCCTGACTTTGACTAGGCCATTCTAACATAATGAGAAGCTTTGTTGTAGCTCTGGATGTATGATTAGGGCTGCTGTCCCAGAGCCCCAGTCTCAAGTCTTTTGCAACCTTTAACAAGTTTTCTTCCAGGACCAGCCTGGACCTAGCTTCCCCTTTCTTCCTATCAACTCTGACCAGCTTCCCTGCTGAAAACAAGAACCCCACAGACAAATGCTGACCTCTCCATGCTTCACTGTGGAGGTGGTGAGTTTAGGACGATGTACAGTGGTTGTCTCCTGCCGCATGTAGCATTTGACATTTGGGCTGCACAGTTTAATTTTGTCCTTATCTATAGAGCACATTTTTCAGCATGCTTATTACTTTAATGCTGGCGTGGTGACAGTCGTTCAGGAGCTAGGAGTTTGTCCTGTAATTGGCGGGTTGCTGGTTCAAACCCCCACACAGCAAAAAGGGAACTAAAAGTACATACAATCTTCTTGAAATGAGTGTATTTTTCCTTGATTTGAGCATATAAATAAGACTACTTGCCAATATAATGAGTATTTTTACCCCTAAAATAAGATAATTAGACATCCTGCACCTGAAATAAGATGATGGAGATGAATTGCTCCTATTTTAAGTGCAAAAATCTTATTCCATTGGGAGGTAGTGTTATTTATTTGCTCAAATCAAGGAAATACATTAATTTTAAGAGAATTTTACTTACTTTTAGTTCTCTTTTTGCAGTGCACTTTGTCAGTCTCAGTCATTGTGTCTTAGGGTAAGACACTTCACCTACTTTGCTTGCTGACGGTCATCAGAGGATGAACAGAGGATGTTTATTGAGAAACAAAATCACATTGGTAGAGCCTGTTAACTGATATTAGGAATTCTGATGGCACATGAATGCACGTGAGTTTATTTAGGGGTATCAGATTAAAAGGGGCTGAATAAAATTTTTTTTAAAACTTTTTAAAACCTTGCATTATTCTTTCCACCTCACATATATGCTATAAATATACAAAAAAACATTAAAGTTTGTTGTTGTAGCACGAACATTTTTTAATTAGTCCAAGCTGTGGCAATGTTTGTGCTCTTGGTTTAAAAACACAAGACTTTATTACATTTTTTGAAATTCCACAGCTTCACAGAGCATCATAATTGAGGAGACTGCATTTTTTAAATTTCAAGATTTCCACGCTCATTTCCCTAATGTGACGTCTCTGTGTTGGCATGTTTATATCCATAAGCTTTTTCTCCCAGCACTAAGTTAAGAAGCCGCGAGAAAAACAAAGGGCGCCCGTGGCAGAATCATTTGAGCGTGAACTGAGCTCCAAGTCCGTGTTACAAAAGCAACGTTCTGCAGGACTACTCCACGCAACTCAACACCCTGCTTTGAAATCACCTGCTAAGCCGGAGAAAATTAATAATTTATCAGCGTTCTGTTCGAGCAAGACAACAGTATCACTAACATGCAGAATTACACTGTATTCCCAGCTGCTGTCAGTTGCCAGCAGTTGCACTCATGTAGATTCAGGAGCGCTTCAAAAATTTAAGTAAAATATTTAATGCACTTACATGTGCTTAATCTTGTAGTGTGCTGCCTCTTCTCTAAATTTTAACTGCTCATCCTTCTCCTTGACTCTATGTATAATTCATATGCCTCATGCAAAATTAAAGCAGAAGGCCAGCGCCTTGGGCAACAATGGCAACTCGGGTGTAGAGGTCATATTCGGACACATACACACGCAAACAATAAACTTTCCTCTCTGCGGACATCGCCGCTGTGACATTTTGGCTGCGTGGCAACTTCAAGATAGCGATCCTTGTGACTGTTGTGGAGAAACAAACGCCCGGACCTGTGTCACTCATCGCCTTTCTCTTCACTTCCTCTGCAAAGACACCAGTCAAACCGACCTGTCCGGATCACTTCAAAACAGTACGAGATGTGAACTTAGCTTTAATATTTCAGCCGCTGTAGCGCTGCAGTCCTAAATAAAGGATGTCATCAAGGTGCACTGCAGGCCAGTTGCTGCCAGGCGTTACTTACAATAGGTGAGCTATCAAAGTGAACATAGAAAAGCTCAAAGCCACCTGCACACCACAGCAAATCCATACCCACTGGTATCAGTACAAAGGCTTTAATTTTTCTAGACCAGGGGTCACCAACTTGGTGCCCGCGGACACCAGGTAGCCCTCAAGGACCACATGTGGGGCCTTCTGCCTGTTCAAAATAATATTAAAACCCTCCAGTGAGCTGCATCTAAAATGTTCTTTTATTTTGTTGCTCTTCCTTTTTAATCATACTTGTATGATACATATATTTAAAATGATAAATACATTAAAAAACATGTTTATATTACATGAAGTTAAGGGGAGCTCTGACTCTTCTTGTTCAAAGGTCAGTACAGGTGACCCTTCGTGTGACACGGAAGCAGTGAAGTAGCTCTCAGCTTCAAAAAAGGTTGGTGACCGCTGGTCTAGACAAACTCATCCCAGAAAATTTGGGGAGGGGAGGGGAGGGAAGATTCTTTGAAGAAGATTTATTTGTTTTTGTATTAATTTATTTGTTTCATATCAGATCATGCAATAAATGTTAGTATCAGACAGATACTAGGTTTCCCCACCCTTGCTCCATCTTTTACATTCCTGATGAGTAATTCTGGCTCACTCATTTTTAATAAAGGCATGTTAGAGGGTTTATGAACGGTCTGGTTACGATCCTGCCACAGAATATCAAAGACAATAAAGTCTGGACTTTGACTAGGCCATATCAAAACCTTCATTTTGTTTAGTCTTCAGAGGTAAAGTTACTGCCGTGCTTTGCATTACTGTCCTGCTGCATAATCCATGCTTAAACGCAAGGTCAGGATCTGATGGCGGGACCTTGTCTTTCACAATTTTCTCTCGATGGGAACGACCCATTTCGAGTGATGTGCATTGCATGAATAGAGGGAAGCAAAACTGCAAATAGCGCGGCGGACTCGCAACTAAAGAGCAGCAAAATTTCGCTGGACTTCAACAATCTGTGCATTTCTGTCAATTTGAGTTGTGATGAGGGTCCATTTATTTAAGCGGAAAATGTTTTTGTGTTACATTTTTAGACAGCACAAATAGGCTGTATATCTATTGAGCAATGATTGATATACAGACTGAAGACAGATTAACAGGTGCCGACACGGGACACCAGGTGGACCCAGTGACGCCGGTGCCGATGCCATTTTTCAGCTTACATACAACACCGTGACTCACTCTGTAAAATCCATGAACTGAACAGACAAGAGGAACCGGCAAGCAGAGAGACGCTCCCCCTATTTGTGAGATTCACGCATTGTCCGCCTGTTGTCAGCCCAAATCGTTTGAGAGAGGGAGGCGAAATGTCAACGACGACCAGCAGGGGATCAAACATTTTCCTTGTTCAAGATTCAAGATTGAAGATTCTTTATTGTCACCGCATGTTACTGTGGTGAAATTCCTTTCAGGACATACTCCAGCTTAGAGAACACACAACAAGCAACGGGACAATAAACATGTGCAGAGGGTGCAAAAGATAAAAAGATAAAAGGTAAAAAAAAAAAAGTTTGTGTTGTTCGGGTTCGTTGTGAAAGCACCAATAGAAAGAAAACTTTGAAACCAGTCTGTCTGTATGATTTGATTTAATTGACTTTGTAAAGTGCCCTGAAATGACACGTGTTAAGAATATATACATATACAGTATATAAAAATTAATTGAAATCAAAATTATTATAGACCACAACATAATTATTTCAATGTGAAAAAGAGGAATTAAAAAGCATGATAGGGCCCCTTAAAAAGCTGGCAAAAAGAAAGACTTAAAAGGTGTTGGCAGCAGGGGTACAAATGTTTGTCGCCCCAGTTGATTTGTTAAAAACAATTATTTCTAAATGTCAGATTTTCCCCACTGAATAAATGTACTCCAATTAAAAGGCTAGATTTTTCAAAATTATTTTTTAAGCTGCTAAAACAGATTTTCTTTCTTTTTACATTTATCATGTGTGCTAAAAAGTGCGGGGACCTATGTAGAAATAAAGCTTAAGGTTTAATGCTCCTTACATGTAGGAAATAAGACTGCAGGTTTCCAACACATTCTGGAACCTCCGCCTAAGGAAAACACCCGCTGTACAATCTGTGACGTTTGGGAGCAATTTACAGCCGGCTGGTTTCTAAACACTAAAATGAGACTGAGCCCTACAAAGAATGTCCGAGTCCTGCGCTTGTACTGATCATGATGCTTTTAATTATCTGCAAAATGGTCGCGCTCAACCCCTCCCCCCCCACACCCCAAAAGCTGATTTCTTTTCATAATCCTTAGAGCGTGCTTTTTCACAGGCCACTTCCTCAGCGGACGGTTGTTAATAGGAGCTGTTCACAAGACTGTGAATTATGCACAGTCATCAGGACAGGAAAGACATGCAGCTGAAGAAATGCTTTAAGTGTATACTTGGAGTACTTTGAGATGCACCCAAAATGAAATGAATCAATCCTTCTCTTTAAAGCTTGATTCATTGAAGCTCATCTAATATAACTTCCCACAGACATTCAAAAACACAGTTAGGGTCCCCCTCTAAGATTGTGCGAATTAAGCAGTAAATGTATTTAGATTGTACTTATCGGGAGGTGAAAAAAAAAAAAATCTTTTACTCTACAATCCCAAAGGATTACATGGAGTGCAAGAACAATAAGCGTTTATGTAAATGAAATGACATTCGTAAAAAGATATGTGAAATAGAAACATACTGTATTTCCAAACAGAGACAGCAGAGAGCACACAGCTGTCGGCTCCAATAATCTTAATATGTTCTCAGCCAGCAGATGCTAAGAGCTGCGTTTATGAATGCCAACTGCAATGTCTCGCAACAACCAAATAAGGAGGATTCAAAATAGTGGGAACCAGGCATAAAATACAGGACTGTCTCAGAAAATTAGAATATTGTGATAAAGTTCTTTATTTTCTGTAATGCAATTAAAAAACATGAAATGTCATACATTCTGGATTCATTACAAATCAACTGAAATATCGCAAGCCTTTTATTGTTTTAATATTGCTGATTATGGCTTAGATCTTAAGAAACCCAAATATCCTATCTCAAAATATTAGAATATCGTGAAAAAGTATACTAGTAGGCTATTCAACTAATCACTTGAATCGTCTAATTAACTCGAAACACTGCAGGGTTTCCTGAGCCTTGAAAAACGCTCAGCTTGGTTCAGTAAACTAAATCACAAGTATGGTAGTGGTTAAGAGACGACACAAGATTCTCACAGTAACTGGTGTACTGACCATGGCATTACTGTCCTTGATTGGCCTGCCAATTCCCCTGACCTGAACCCCATAGAGAATTTGTGGGGTATTGTGAAGAAGAAGCTGAAAGACACCAGAGCCAACAATGCAAATGAGCTAAAGGCCGCTATTGAAGCATCCTGGGCATCCATAACACCTCAGCAATGCCACAGGCTGATTGCCTCCATGCCACGCCGCATTGATGCAGTAATCTGTGCAAAAGGATTCCCAACCAAGTACTGAGTGCATTAATGGACATTTTCAAATGTTTGATTTTGTTTTGCTGTTATAATATATTTTTTTTACTTGGTCTGAGGAAATATTCTAATATTTTGAGATAGGATTTTTGAGTTTTCTTCAGCTGTACGCCATAATCAGCGATATTAAAACAATAAAAGGCTTGGGATATTTCAGTTGATTTGTAATGAATCCAGAATGTATGACATTTCATGTTTTTTAATTGCATTACAGAAAATAAAGAACTTTATCACAATGTTCTAATTTTCTGAGACACTCCTGTAGTTCTGTTTTTAACTACAACCATCTTCTCATAAACCAGCATTCACCAGCTTCTGTTTGTCGGATAAAAAAAAAAAAAAAAGCATCCCCACAGCATGATGCTGCCCCCAGACTGTTTCACTGGAGGGATTGTGTGCTCAGGGTGCATCGTTAGTTTTCCACCATGCATAGCCTTTTTGAATTTCATCCAAACAGTTTTAACTTTAACATTATCTGACCAGACCACCTTGTTCTACATGTTTGCTTTGCTCCCTACATGGCGAGAGGCAAGCTGTCAACCAGACGTCACCACGCGATGGTGCCACCACCATGCTTCAACCAGCAGAACCTAAGTGTGTGTGAACAATATTTTATGAGGTTCAATGTACCACGTATTCAAGAAATTGAGCATTTGAACAGAAGTTTTCCAAATGACAAATAGAGCCTTCTCTAAGGTACAAATGTTCAGTAGTGGAAAATAATAAATTGCAGCTACCTGTATCTTGCGAAGCTGACCGAGCTGTTTGCGGAGGTCGGTGGCGTTTTGCTGCAGACCATGCAGGTGGAGTTTCATCTGCAGCCGACCAACACCGTTCACCGGGGTCGTGTTCGAGGGTGGTGGTGGCATCAGAGCTAAAGGTGCCGACGGTGTGTTGGCTGCTGATCACAAGGCAGGACATCGGGGGGGAAAATCATTGGGAAACAATTGAGTTAATTTGTTACGGTGTGACACAACATGAGCTAGACGCACTCTTTCAGCATAAATACCCAAATAAATACACATATATAATAAGTCTGGGCACACACACGCGCTTTATCCAGTGTGAAAAAGCAACAACAACAAAAAAAAATCACCATATTCACAAAACTCTAGTTGTATAGTGGGAAAAGTGTGAGCTCATGCTATTAGTAACCGGGGAGAGAAGTTCACTAACTGTTTAGTTGGGACACACAGGGACCTGAACGCTCTCATCTCAACACAGGGCTTTGTGAGTATGGCCGTCAATCTGCCATTTATTTGACCACACATACACACTCACAAAGGAGTGTCTAGTGCGTGACAAAATAAACATCTGAAAATCCCCAAACAACCAAGCAAAGAATTGAAGATTTAGAGACATAAGGAAAGGAGTCTTCTTTTTTTTTTTGGGTGGGGAAACGGGTGAGGGGAAACAGCCAGGAGGAAAACATGAGAACAGAGACTGCTGGTTATCCAGCAACACCGACACCCATACAGAGGGCAGAGGGTGATGTTGAATGTCTGACAGTAGAAATAAAAAAGGATGACAGGAGGAGGAGATGCCAACTACCTTTCTTCTTCTGGCGTCCAGCTGGAATATAGAAAGAGTGAGCAAGTTACGTACCAAGAAATTAACGAGGAGTGTTAGAGAGATAAAAAAGTAGAGGAAAGTCTTCAGAGTTCGTACTTAAAGAGGCGGATTTCTACTGATTACAGGAGAGGAAGGGACTGTGGATGTGTCTTAGAGTTTTGGCAACACACCAATTCACGAGGAAGCCTCAGAAGCGTCTAAATGTTTGTACTGAGTCCACGGAGATCTGGACGCACATAATGTGTTTGAACCAGGCCTCAGTTTAGAAATTATAGACAGGGGGAAAACGATTAAAAGAGGGCAAGGACAGATCTGAACAATGGCGACAAACTAAAGAAAGCACCCTTTTTAAGTTAAAGAAAAAAAAGAAATGTGGAGACAAGGAACTAAAATGAGGAGTTAAACCAACTACTTCCAAGACTTCCCTGGTTAGTTATATTTACAGCTTTAAGTCTGAAGATGTTTATAAGTCTTTTTTTGACATTTCTAACAGCCTTCCTTAGTGTTCTTGTGTTAAAAAAATCCTAATCTTATTTTCTCTGACTCGGTTTTGCAATATCTAATTGTTAAAGAATTTTAAATATATTACTGAGAGTATGACTCTTCAAGACAAAACTAAAAAGAGTGCAAAAGGTAAAAATATATCTTAGTCAGACGTTAGGTGTTTTAAAACCATATTGGAGTCAGTTCCACTGATCTGACATTTAATTTTGATCAAGTGAAAATCTTCTTTTTTTTTTTTTTTTTTTTTTTTTACTTGGTAAAGTTAATTTTAGATCACAAGATGAAACGATAATTACTTTTTTGAAAAGTGTTTTGCTTGTAAGACATCCAACAAGCTACTCAATAACAGTGCACCCAACGTTCTTTTCTTCTGAGCACTTTGCACTTAATTTACCTCCTTTATAATATAGACATAATACTGTTTATCAAGCAGCTGCATTATTTCATTTAGTCTTTAGACAAAGTTTGGTTGGCAAAGTGTTGGTTTTTGAAAAATTGCAACATTGTATCCATCAGAATAAGAGCAGAGATTTTAAATATGTTTTTGAGAATATTAACAATGCTATTTTTTTGTTTTCAAAATGAAAGGTTTCATAATTAATGCAGAACGTGTCAGTCTAAATAATGCAACTTTTACTTTAATGGCAAACTAAACTCATTAGTTTAGTTTGCCATTATTTCCCATTTTATTTCCCATTTTTCCACAACTAGGTTAAAGTTTTGCCTAAATTTTAAACCTTGTTTTAGAGAATTGCTGTCCAGTATAAAATAACTCTGTTCAGCTTTTTCCAGGCAAAATTATTTAAAATTTTGAAGTAAGATGATCAAATGTTTTTCAGGTTTGGTTAAAAAACATTAAAACATCCCTTTAATTTTAGCACAGAACAGTTGTACTTTCGTCATTAAAGTAGTTGTTTACTGGCAGACTTAGTTGCATATGACCTGTGTGATATTTAGCCGTCGCAGACGAAAGATGAAGACTGTAGAAAAATCGTGGCGAAATCTTGGGTCGTGGCTCTAAATCTGCAGCCTTACGTCACACAGTGAGAAAGGTACAAGGACGGCCAGTGTTAGCATTGTGCGATCAAAAGATAACCTGTTGTTATGATATGAGAGGCTCCACAGGTTCCTAACGGTGCTGCTCTGCAAATGAAGAAAAAAAAAATAAGTTTTGGATTTCTTAATCAATTCCTGTCGGGGATAACCTGTCCTGTTTGCTCCGATCAGACAAGTTTGTTTAATCAGAGCAAACAAACGTAGCCTTGACCAAGGCTGTGAATCGGTGGATCTTCATCAGCTGTGTGCATCTCGGATTGCACACCTGTCACAAACCGGTGCCAGCTTTCATTATTGTTCTCTATTGTGGGAGCCCATACAAAGACTGATAAATAATTTGGACCCTAACGCATTTCTTCCTGTTAGATTTTTTTTTTATATTCACCTGCAGGGAACATTGATGCGCTGTACTGGGACATTTTGGCGAACTTATTTTGTATTATTATTCATTAAAGGACGTTAACATTTGATGAAACTGATTCATCCAAAAAGAACTCTTTGATACATTACTGAACTATTTTTTTATCCAACTTGTTTGAATGCGGTCTTGTTTCGGATTCATTTGGGATTTGAAGTGTAGAGCATGTAGAGCAGCTGACTTTGTTTCTATTAAATGCAGCTGGTGCTGAAGGTGAATGGCATTCACCGATGTGGCGCACACTGAGGAAGTTGCTTATTGTCGTATGTTAGAAGCGATTCGGTAGTAAACAGTGATCGTACAATGTGCACATGTCAAAGTTGACGCTGCACGCTGCATCATGGAGTAGTCTACATTGCTAGAATCACTCAGTGTATACCGGGCGTTAGAGAGCTTACACTGTGCAGCACGAGGGGCCGCCCACTTTTCTTTGACAGAAACACTCTTCTGCAACCCCCACACTGCAAAAAGGGAACTAAAAATAAGTAAAATTTTCTTGAAATTAGAGTATTTGTCCTTGATTTGAGCAGGTAAATAAGACTATTTGCCAATGGAATAAGATTTTTGCACTTAAAATAATAACAATTCATCTCCACCACCTTATTTCAAGTGCAGAATAGCTAATAACCTTATTTTAGGGGTAAGAATACTCATTCCATTGGCAAATAGTCTTATTTAGCTGCTCAAATCAAGGAAGAATACACTGATTTCAAGATCATTTTACTTACTTTTAGTTCCCTTTTTGCAGTGTAGACGTTATGGCACCCTGGGTAGTAAGCTCTGTTAGCCCCATCAAGAACCACCACTGTTGTTGATTGATCGAAGAATATTTCAATAAAATATACAGCCTTGTTTTTACCTATAACAACGTCAAGGCGCTCACTGACACTTGAAATAAAGCTGTCTGGGGGGAAAAAAATTAGCAATTGCACATTTCTCTAAACAAGATTTACAAAAAAGCAACAACAACAAAAAAACAACAACAACTAGCTCATTAGAATTAGACACCATTTTAAACCTCGCCCATCTTCCCCCATTGAAAGCATGGAGAAATAAACCCGGAGATCAACATCACTGCAGGTTATGTATGTTTCTGCAGGAGAGTTAGCGAGAACACGAGTGCAGGGATGACAATGGAGAAACAGGAGTGTTAGTGACACTTCGGTACACAAGTCTCAATTACTCCGCTGTACTCACTTCCAGTGGCGGAGCCGTCACTGTTAGTTTCGGTCTTCTCGCTGGAAGAGAAAGGTAATGGGCGTGAAAACTCCGTCCCTTGGTCCGGAGGGCAGCCCGCCATCATGCAGAGACGCAGTAGGCCACATCTGAGGATCAACGGCCACAGGGCAAGGCAATTACAAAGCTAATGCTCAAAGCACCACTACCGGACACAATAAAACTTCTGACATCAACTCAGTTAGCTTGTAGTGAATAAACTCCTGGTATGTACATGAACGGAGATAGCTCAGCAATAGTCAATGTAAGAAGCTGAAAATCCGTGAATCCGACAGCAGATCAATAGCACAGCTGCCTGCAGCTGATGTTTTAGTGGTCTCTACTTGTGCTGTGCTCGCACAAGGCAGGGCAATTCTTCACTACTGTGGAGCTGGTAATGGCTCTGATAATAGCCTGCTGCTGTTCCTGTCAATACTCCTGCTTATGTGTCAAAGCTGAGGCAGTATTTGTGACTTTTAGAGGGTTAATGGGGCCTAATAGAGGGTCTTACGTGCTGTCGCTGTCTGGTGCCCGGGTCAGTACACTCTGCACGAGGCCAGTCAGGCTGGCTATTTGCTTCTCCATGGCCTCCATACGCTCCAGGCGGTGGTCCCTGATAAAGATACATCATACTTATAAGATTACCGGCATAGCATGCACTAGGGAGGTCAATGCTTTTATGAAGGCTTGACCTTAGAGGGGTTTATGTCTGAGGACACTGAGTGAGCTGTTCCAAATGAAGCCTGCTGAAACTGACCTGCTTGTGTCTGCATCTTGTCCAGATAAAGAGGGACCGAATCCAGGCTCCGAGTTGGAGCTGGGCCTCGACTTCGGGCTCTCCACGAACACGGACGAGGACGCGGAGTCTTTCCGGAACGTCTGCCTGACGGGCGAGGGCCGCGGCGAAGTAGAATAGGAGTCCCTGTCCCTCAGCTGCATGTCGGGGATCTTTTGCGGGGACGAGGGCGGCATTCGAAAGCCCATTCCCAGCGTGGCAGAGGAGTACGTGTCAGAGTACAGCGAGCCTCCGGGCTTGTAGAACGAGTCCTCCAGGTCTCCCTGAAGAGCAGCGGCAGAGTAGGTGCTGAGAGAGCGAACGGACCCTCGTCGGTACAGGCCGGTGGTGACCGGGTAGCTGAAAGGGTCTCCGATGGCAGCCAAAGACTGTGTGGAGGCAATGCTCAGGCGACCCTCGTTCATCAAACTGTAGGGGTCGGCGTACAGCGCCTCGTTTTTCATGAGGGCCAGCTTTTTGGCAGAAACCTCTTCATCGGGCTTGACATCGCGGCGCTCCAAGATGGCACTGGGCGACGGAGACAGACCCATGTTGGCACCGTGGCCACCCGGAGGGTGGTGGGGATGTCTGGGCTGTTCGTGCTGGGGGTGGTTGCCGGAGAAGGAGGGAGCGCGACCCCCGCTGTACGAGAGGCGAGAGCGGGACGGAGAGCCGGAGGGTGCCGAGGCCGAAGAGGACGGAAGGGTGTTGAGGCGGCGTGTTGGGGAAGATTCCCGAGATGAATAAACCATGTCTCTCTGAAAGGAATGAGATAGCTGTCAGGATGGAAGCAACTGGATGAAAGGGTCGTGTCTCCTATTGAACTACTCTACCACAGGCGAAAAAGAAAAAAAAATATGGGGATCTTTTCAAAAAGCAAAGCTAGATTTTGTTGCTTCCTGTCTAAGCAAGATAAAAAGGTGCCTGGAAAATAAAACGTGACATTAAGATTTCTGCTCACGGCTAAATATGAATTAACATTGGCATTGATCAAATTACATAACCACGCCTGATCGCTGTCTTTTTTGAGGCAAAATTGGGATAGTATGTTTAAAAAAGCCAAAGTAACGACGTCCATGGATGTCCAGTCTTTGGGTGGGACAACTTGGAAAGCAAAACCTAGCATGGGCTCATGATTTTTGAGTATTTTAAGACTAAAATTTTATTTTGAAGGAGTCAAACATGAATAATTCTCGTTAGTGTCAAACGCTTGAAAGCATTGCAGTTGTCATAGGATAGCTACACACTAAAATAAAGTCTCACCTTCAGACATTTAATCAGAGAAAACTTTGTTTTTAATCTTTGTTAAGTTAAGTTTACCAAAATGTTTTCTGTTTGCTCACTACCACCACATTGAGCAAGGTAATTTTTTTGTCTTTGTTTTTTTTTTTTTTTTTTTCATCTCTTCCCGGGTACTTTAACTTTTATGGCTTGGGTGAAACTTCTCACCTTAGAAGCGGTGGAATTGAGGTTTGTAAGTCAACTTGATCACAGGCACATTTTTAGCTCTGCCAGCAAACCTGCTGTAGGACTTCTTAGATTAGCGTTTGTGATGACTACTTCACAACACAATTGTCCTTAAGATGCATTGCACCTAATTTGACAGCATGCTTAAGGTCACAGTTCATTTGAACGACCCGTTTGTGCCCAAGCTTGAACCTTCTGGACAATATCTTTAGATTTTCTAATAGTGCACTTTCCTCATGGTGTCATGTTTTTTTTTTCTGTCTTGCAGAAAACCATGACCATAACATAGTAATATATTATTGTTTATTATTGTGAGGACAAATTCAAATGTAATTGGCAATATTATAGCCCACCAATTATTGCTGGTAAGCAATTTTGATAATTTTGATTTCTAACACATTGATTTTGCAATGACGACTGCGATTCAACATAATGTGAAGCTTTAGAAGTAAAATTGTAAAATATTTATAACAGATTTCTTGCACAAATCTGGCAATTAAAAAAAACTAAATAAATAAATAAACTGACTAAAAACAGGAAAGCTTTTGTCTGATATAATACCAGACAGGGAGGGGGAAATTGTATATTTTTAATCTCTGTATGTAAATATCATTTTAGCTGTATTTATTGTATTATATTTCAGGGCACAATAAGAACACTCTAAAAGATGTTGACCTAATCCCCTTTAAAAAGAGACTGCAGTAATAAATCAGCTCTGAATTAAGGAGGACTTCCTTTTCTCATCTTTTAATATCCCCATTTGGATTTGTTTTTTTTTTTCATTCACACCTTTTATTTATGAAAGCCTCAAAAATTACAGAGTACTGGATGGATAACTATACAAGCAGCTTAGCTCTCCCTGTCACATTTTTATTTGTTTCTCTGGATCCGAGCTCACAATATGTTACATAGAGAACATTAATGTTTCCTTCCCAGAGACAAGTGGACACAATAATCTGTCATCAAACTGAGCAGGAGGATCCTTTCAAAGGCGTTCATGGTTCTCCAGTGCAGAGGTGCCTGTCGTTTCTTTACCTCATATCAATCTTTTCCAGATAGATGGAAAGATGAATGTCAGCATTGCAACAGCGCCATATATCTACACAAACTGTAAACCCACACACACTTTTTAAAAATAGTATTTCTTTCCCTAGTTTGGTGTGAATAATGCAGATGGTAAGCAGCGTTTTGCATCACTAATACTTAAAGAAAAAAAAAAGTTATCCCTTGGGCTGCCTTTATCTTTTCTAAAACAGAGATCATTTTAAATGTTAAAATATGCTCATTTTACATAGGAGCATGTTCTCTCCTGCCTGCACAGCAACAGATGGCCTATTTGAAGATGAAAAAAAAAAAACTTCATTTCCAATGGGAAAACATGTTCCATCACTAAACCCTCGACACACTGCGAAAGTCTGCAAAGATACTGTACTCAAAAATAGCAAAACGGATCTTTTAAAGAAGCCCGCTGCTGCTCCAGCTATACAATATAACAGAGGCATTTGACACAAATTGCCCTTCCCACCTCTCGGGTCTCCTCTGCTTACCCGCAGGTCTCCGTTAGCCAGGTGGGCAGCAGCAGGGTAAGAAGCGTAGATGGGCTCTTTGCGGTAAATCTTGATGACGCTACGGTCCTGGATGTCCCGCACGTCCTCCAGCTCGTAGAAGACGTTTCGGGCCTCGTCTTTGATGAGGATCGCAGTGTTGGGCGACTTCAGCATCCCCGCTGTCAACTTCTGAGGGAACATGTGCACGATGAGAGCGTGCAGCGTGTCCATGCTGCTAAGCTCGTGGGTGATGTGAACCCGCCGTGTCTCATCTCCATACTGCAGGAAGAGCACGCCTAGGAGAGAGTTGTGGGGGAGAGGTGGTTGAGTCAGAAGTGGTTGGCTTTATTAGCTGAGAGAATAACCAGAGGAGGCACACTTTTGCAAGCTGTGGCATTGGTTGTGATCCACAAATTCTGCTTACTGCTACACAAAAAAAACAACAACAACGGTGCGTTCCCTTGCTCGTGTTTAAATCACTAGAATTTCCGCTCACATTTGATACAACGACAGTTTCGATATATTTTATTGGGATTTTAGGTGAAAAAACCAACACAAAATAGCTCATTATTCTGAAGTAAGTTAATGAAGGAGGAAGGAGTGCAACTAATTGCCTTTAGATGTCCACTAATTGGTGACTAGAGTTAAATCTCGGTATGAATCCAGCTGTTCTGTGAAGGCCTCAGAGGTTTGGTAGAAAACTATAGGGAACAATAAAGTAAGTGCGAAGAAGTTTAAAGCAAGGTTAAGTTACATAAAAAATATCCCAAACTAAAGGCAACTAAAAATAAGTAAAATTTTCTTGAAATTAGAGTATTTTTCCTTGATTTGAGCAGCTAAATAAGACTATTTGCCAATGGAATAAGATTTTTGCACTTAAAATAATAACAATTCATCTCCACCACCTTATTTCAAGTGCAGAATAGCTAATAACCTTATTTTAGGGGTAAGAATACTCATTCCATTACTTACTTTTAGTTCCCTTTTTGCAGTGTAGAGGCTGAAAAAGACTTGAAACTGGGGTGGAGGCTTACAGAACAACATATAGCCACAGCTACAATGAAATGGTCTGCATCAAAGCATAGTCATGTGTAAGAATGGACTAGTCAAAGCCCGCACATACATGTAATTGAAGCTCTAAGGCAAGAATTAAAAACTGACGGATAAATATGAACTTTATTGTGCTGGTCCTTCTAGTAAAATCCCAATAACAAGCAATGACAAAATTCTAAAACCTGAAGCAAAATGAATAATTTTGTGAGGTACTGTAAGAGCATGGATAGTAAGTTTTGGTAGCTATTGGAGAATGTTTAACAAAGTTCACTGATTTGTGAACAGCTTGGATATTAAGACCAACTAAAATAATCTGTTACGTCCGAACAATGTTTTAAAATGCAGTGTTTTTTTTAGATAAACAGCAGTAGGCCAGCCTTACAAGAAAAGAGGAAGAATGTCATGTTGTATGATGTGTATGATGCCTGACTAACCTGAAAATTCATCTTCATACACGAAGGGACAAACAAAAACAACGACAAGGCAAAGAAAAAAGGGAATTACAAACGGGGCAAAAATTAACAGGTACAAGTCATAGAGAAAAGAAAAAAGACAGGTATTAGTAGAGACAGAGGAAAAAGACACGCGTTTCCACTTCTACTCCAACTTTAAATTCAGACTGCTAACACCTTGGTCATTCTTGGTTGTTCACTGTCCGACATAATGACATAATTATCAAAATTAGACAGATATTTGAGTTTTTCTTCTTACCAACTTTCTTAACCATGTAACTCCAAACGTATCATTTTTAATACAATATTTCTGAGACCTCTCCCTCTTCACCAAAGTCAGTATTTTTTTGAACACACATCTTTTTTACAACATTCAAATGAATATACTTTACACACCCTATATAAAAATACACATGACGAAAGTGTACTTTTGGGTCTAATGTATCAATTATGGCACACAGAAAATTTGAAAGCCTGACGTTTCATTTTTTAAAACTAACCAAAAAAATATTTCTTTTTAAAAAAAAATGTGAAGTCTCCTCGCAGTTACCTGCATCAAGCTCTAAAGAGTTGAAACACAACATTTGGGTTTTCAGCAATATTACAAAGATTAAGTCACACTCTGTAATAGTATGACTATTGGTGATTTACAGGCTATAAACCTTGAAATGTACATTTTTCATGTTCCAGAAACACTCATTTAATCGTCTTATTTCTATGCAGAAAGGGTAATTAAGCCAGAAACCACTTGCAATGTAAAATGCATTGAGGACACAACATCTCCTCCTGCTATCTGGCAGCGGAGCGTTTCACAGTGAGCAGCAACACGACGTAAAGAGACAGCAGCTAGATCTGCCTCCAGTCCAAGCAGCCTGTTGCGACAGGTCGTGCCAGAATGGCCTCGGCATCATTACCTGGAGATCGCAGCTTATTCTGGCTGGCGGAACGAGACAGCGGCAGGCTCTGGCGGAATCGGTTCATCCGGTTGAACCCGAGGGGCATGTCCGCTTCTGACATGGTCTCCAGGGATTCAGCGGAGGCAAAGGAAAGCTTGGCGGCCTGGTCGGCGAGCCCGGACTGGGTGGACTGGGAATGGCGTGGACTGCGGCTCTGCAGGACACACGGAAGGCACAAGCGAGTTTAGTGAGAGGTGAAACCGTGGCAGAGAAAAATGCATTCGACAGGGCTGATGTCGCACGACCAACCGGAGGAGACGGGGGGAACACACACAACGAGGCAAAACACAATGAGCCAGCTAACAAGATTATTCAGACCTTGACAATGGTTTTAGCTATCAGCCATTCACTGAAAGTGGCTTGCACCGCAGTTTATGCCATCAGAAGAGTGATGTAAAAAAATAAAAGAAGAAGTCTTCCCACATGAAATCATTGGTATCAAACAGTGTAGCCACCGGACAAAAGTTATGCTCTGTATTCTTGACTTCACATCCATCCATGCACCCTTGATCCGAACTCTTGTCCCTGTACACCTATGAACTTTTAAATGAATGCTTGTGGGATGGGAGGAGAAGCTCATGCAAATCCCAGGCTGTCACTGTGGGTTTATCCTGCTGGCTTACGCCCTGGTATCCCTCCCTCTCTCTCTCTCTCTCTCTCTCTCTCCCTTTCACACACACTTTCTCCCCCAAAGACTGTTAGCTCGGCTGAGGCTGAGCTCGCTGAACTGAACTCCCTGATTGCCCGCCGCTGTACCGTTTCCTCCAGCTCAGGGGCTGCTGTAATGAGCTCCCCGAATGCTGTCTGCTGATTGTTTCCACGGAAGAAGCAGACACATCCTCAGCCCACAGTTTAGTAGCTGTGCCTGTCTCCTTCTCTTTGAAGCATGAACACAACGGTTGTCACCTCTTCCTCTCGCTGCTCGAGTCCAGCTGGTGCACGAACCTTACCGAGAGCTTTCGTTTGAGTGTGAGTTTTTAATTAATGGTAGACTAAATGCGGTGACCTAAGGGATCATCTTTGTGCTCGCAGATTCAAAACAGGGATTTTTTTTTTTTTAAATGACAAAAACACCAAACCGAAACTATCAAAGGAAAAGAAACATGAAACACAACTTTATATTCATTTAATATCATGTGGTGGGGTGTACAATGTTTACTGTAACCTCTTGTTAGTCTGTAGGAACCCCTTCTCAATCCCTTAGAAATAGAGAGTTTAAACAGGAAAAGGTATTGTTTAGTTAAGTGTTAAAGTCTGCCTGATTTACTAATTCTTTATACAATGGAGGATTGCAAAGTTACAATCTGTGGCTGTAATTGAGCTGAGGCGCTAAGACAGGTGCGCTGCAGGCATACTGTATTTGTCATGTAGTAACTCGTAATGTGTGTCAGTTTTATCCTGAATCTGTTACATTAACAGAAACTCAGGGGCAGCTCGTCCATTTACGCCGATTAAGCAGTAATTTAAAAAAATTTTTTAAAGTTAACAGGAACCACGTGGATTTTGGCTTAATTTTTGTTACGCAAACGGTGGCCCACCAAATTTTAAATCATCTAAAGCAAAGCTGAGCTTCATGGCTGAGAAGATTTCCTCCTCAACAAATTTTCTGAATGAGCCAAATAACCTTTGATCCTAAATTGTAAATAATCTCTTTTAATTTTTTTCCTCCCTGATGTAATGAGGACTGTCAGTGGAAGTGAAACATTATGAATTTCTCATTCAGGAAGAAATCGCGCAGCTACAAAAAATGTATTCATTCAAAATCTGTTTTAAAGACAGAGGTTTCAACAACTATAGCAGTTTAATATTTATCAACAAAAGAACTTTCCATACATTAGAAATTGATTTCAAAACTAGTTGGCATAAAAAGCTCTAATTATAAATGCAGCGGGGTAAAAAGTGCCATATTTTAGTCTCAAAAGCTTTATATATGAGTATATACATCAATTGCACTTGAGGAAAAATCTCTCTGTTTGTTTACGAATCACAAATGAACCGCTAATAACTGTCATCATGATTAAAAGTAAACGTCAAGTAGGTTTGCTTTTTGTGGGACAGCTGGTGTTCAGGTGAACAACAAGAAATGTTGTTTTTTTTTAGTGTATGTTCATCTCAGCGGGTTCTAAAATTATTTGTTTCATGTGTGTAAAATGCAGCAAAAACACAGATTTTTCTTGCTGATTTTTTGAGGACTTCTATGATTTTTTAAATTAAAGCAGGATATTTTATTTGGTTGTAAATTTTGCAGACATAAATCTGTAGTCATCTTGATTTTGCAGCAAGATTTGTCCACAGATGACCAGAATGGACATGTCTTCACAGAAAACAGTACAGTTCACGTTTGGTCCCTCGTGTGGCACGGCTCAGTGGAGATGTCCTTCTTAGATTAATTGTTTTGGTCCATAATTTGAATTATTGCAATGAAAACAACTATTGACAGGCTAATAGCCTTTGGTATATCTTGAATTAAACAATACTGACCAACAGTCACGAGAAAAACAATAAAGTTTAACATTTCCTACCTGAAAAATAGCAATTACCAATGACAGAGTGTACCTGTTAATATGGACATAAAGCAGAACTGCTAGGAAGATGAAAATAAATAATGATGCTGAAGAATATGCTAAAGAAAAAACATTGCATCAAAGTCTAAGAGTGAGATGGCTTAGAGATGGAAGGCACTTTACTTCAAGATAGGAATTTTTGTTCTGGTTAATTTAGTGTATAATTTTAAATATTTTAAAGTTTTCATCCAGTTTAAGATCATCGGTGCACTGTAGGCCACCCACCAAACAAAACATTTGATTAAGTCAGAAACTGAGTGACGGATTTTGTGTTGAGGAAATGTTTGTTTCAGTTCATCTTGACTTGAACTTCATGCAAAAATAAACAGAACTGATTAAAACTTCTCCCACTGTGAAAACCATAAAATAAATAGGTAAAAAATATGCTCACTTAGTGTGACACTGTTTGAACCCTAGGTGGCGCTTGTTAAGAACCGAGTGACATTTATTTAATGTCTGACTGTGCCTGGTGATACTTGTTTAGCAGATGTTTAACTCTAGGAGATGCTGCAAAACCCGTATATAAATGGCAGAAAAGCTGCAGGAGAAAATTATGTCTCATATGAGGATTTAAAACGAATATTCAGATGTCTTACCATAGTCATTATATTATAATGACTATGGTCATTATAACTCTGTGGCTTGCTGTGCAAATGCAACCAGGTCAGTATTTAAACTCTATTGTGTTACTATTAGCAGTCCTTTTTGCATTGCTTTGGTGTGGCCTGCTTTAAACTAAAACCAATTACTCCCTGTGCAACTTAAAAAAAAAATCAAGAAAACTAAATGTGGATTATCTCCTTAATTACAGCAGCAGTCTTTTCATATGTATATTTAATGCAGTTTAGAGTTTGACCTCCTTTAAGTCATTCCAACCTGCCATTTTTTGGCATTGCTGTGGTGTGGATTGTTTTAATTATAAACTTAATTGACTAATTTTCTGTTTTGGCACTAAACTAAATGAGATAAAAGAATGTGTGCATTTTCTACTGAATTGGAGAATGTGTGGCTTAAGACGGAAATTCTCTCATGTACATGCATGTAAGGTTTGTACAATGTAGGACTTGTATAAAAACTACAACACAGCACTGTGTTGTTTATGTCTTAATAAAGGGATCAATATAAACATTTATTAGACTAGTCCTTTGTCCATTCTAGAAGATCTCACCAATATTTAAAGAAATTTGGATATGCAATTATTGTGAAAAACTAGCTATATAGGAGATTATACAGCTACCATGTGTCACCATGGCGAAATGATCTGCCTCGATGATGGTGACAATAAAAGATTCATGATTCTTGATTACATTTTTGCAATTTTATTGCTCCTCTTTGGGTATTGCTTTGCTTGAAAAACATCATTGAGTTGTATGTTAATGGCAAATATTTTCCCCACTGTTGGACAGTAAAGGTATTTCTATTCTAAAATGTAAAAAAAATAAAGTGTTCTTCTTCATCTTGTGTAACATTAGTTTATTTTGTTGTCTTACCTTTGAAGATCTACTGAAGTCTATATGTTTTTATGTCCATAGAACGGTTTACATAGAAATGTGTTTTTACTTAGACAATGTTGTATCCATTGACTCAAGAGCAAATTATTGCCCCATTTGTCTTACACTTACTGCTATTGTTTGCAAAAAAAACATGTACAATAAGTTTACAAGGTAAGCAGCCTGCAGACATTCATCGTACAATGTCAGAGTCCTTTTGACACGATCATACATAATTCAGTCCTGCACCCACACATGAAGAATCCAGAGATAGTGTTGGCAGACGACATTAGGGCGCTAACGGAAAGTGTGTGATGCTGACAGATAACCCCCACCGTGTTTTCTAATAGGGTAATTTATCTAAACAGTGACCACATTGAAAAAAAAAAAAAAACAACAGCCAGCAGCATCCCAGGGGCTCAGCAGATACTGCAGAGTGCAACTTTCTGGCCTTACTGTCAAACAGCCAGATAGTAATGGGGAAGTATAACTTGTAAATGTTTAGCTGGTAGGGATTGAATTAGATAGTAAGAGATAAATAATAATAAAAAAGATTTTGTCAGCTTTATTGGAAAAAAGACTGAGGGGAAAAAGTCTTGCAATCTGAAATATGAGGAAATTGTGTACCACATTGGGAAATACACTCCTTTGTTTGTTTGAGCAAAGGAACTGCTTGCTTCCCACAAAGTCTGCAGGTCTAAAATTTCAAACCCTGATCCTGCTGGAAAGGAAACAAAAAAACTTCGTAGGAACAGCAGAATCAGAGCGACGCTCAATTCCCTTCGAAATGTGCGGCTGAATTATAAATGTATCATAATTTTAAGCTCGACATTTCACAACGTGCTCCAAACACCGACGTCCATATTTCTGCTTCCACTTATAGGAGATTGGATAATATCATTCTGGAGTAATTTTGTATTCTAAACGTTATATGTGAAAACACCATCTGGTTATGCATCTGCTCCTGTTAGACAAGCCAGGAACTGGTTCTGCCGCCTTTCTCCCTTTAAACCCTTTTTATCTCCTAGTCATCAGGACAGTTTCAACGGCACCTCGTTGCTACTGAGCATCCTACAGTCTTTGTGCACCAGGGATGAGATGGAGAAATAAGGTGTGGAAAGTGGGACAAGGTGGCCTGACAACAGACCTCAGGCTACAAACTGCATTAAACTTATGCAACCTCCCACCATGTCATCTGGTGTCTTGTGCTAGTACGAGTACATGCTCTCACACATGAAAACACAAACACCCTCACAGAGGAATGTTTTAGGGTCGAACACTGGAAGCTGGACTGTATCATAGAGATAAATTAAATCTAGGATTAGTAAAGAGAAACAATGTTTTCCCCAGAACAGATTATTTTCTGTTTGAGCTTTTCTTTTTATCATACTTGCAACTTTAAGATCATTAGACATATACTAAAGATAGCATAAGGGATTACAAAGAGCATTTTTAAGCAACAATTTGATTTATTAACGTAAAAAAAACTGTTGCAAACTAACCCAAATGTGAAAGTTTATATTTTTTAAATACATTATTTATTCTTACTATAATACCTAAGTTATATCACATTTTCTCACAAGCCACACCCAGGCCTATTTACCACCTGACCTACAAATGAAGCATGCCTCACAAGCATTGACTTATGGTTCCTGATTCAACAGTAAGAGAGACTGGCACCACTGGAGATTTTTCAAAGCAAAAAACACTGGTGAACATAAGCAACACAAAGTCTCGTCTAACGTTTCCCTAAATAATCTTGTTGGTTTTACAAAGCATTTTCTATACTTTTAATAAAGTTTCCATTCAATGGCATTTGGTCTAAAACTAACCCTACATTTCAAAACGTAACATCATATCGTGTGAGGGTTGGGGGCTGCTTTACTGCTTGTGGACCGGGAGGACTTGCTTAGACTTAGACAACTTTATTTGTCATTTTGAATGCACAGAGTGCGTACAAAACGAAATTTCGTTGCATACAGCTTGTAAATTGCAGTAAAATCGAATTACAGTATAAGGTGCAGCAGTGATTTAAAAGTAAGCAATTTAAATGTAGACAATGCAGGAGAAGTCACAGTGTACAGGTGAGTATTTTTTTTAAAACATTTGTATGTGCAGAACTGATTGTGCAAGGGCATTTGTGCAAGAATACAGCTTGTAATTTACAATAGATTTAAAATACAGTATAAGGTGCAGCACTGAATTTAAAAGTAAAGCAATTGAAATGTAAACAATGCAGGAGAAAGTCACAGTGTATAGGTGAGTATTTTTAAAAACAAAAAACATTTGTATGTACAGAATTTGATTGTGCAAAGGGCATTTGTGCAAGAATGCATTTAAAAACTAAGAGTTCGGCACCATTTGTAATGCTAGATGGAGATGCAATGATGCAAAATGTGCAAATATGTGAATGTTGTGCAGAGTTTTTGGGTTATAGTTCAGCAGTTCAGCAGCAGTTCAACAGTCTGATGGCAGCAGGGAAAAACCTGCGCCAAGGGACTTTCTGCTTTTTTACCAGGAAATCTAGAAGGAGATTGTCTGGACATCTGTTTTTGACCTTAAGATCAACACTTGGTTAGGTAGCAGGACAATAATCTAAAGCACACCAGCAGGTCCCCCTCTGAGTAATTCAGTACCCGAGTAAAAATCCTGACCTAAACCTGATTCACATACTGTGAGATGAACTCAAACAGGCCATTCATGTTAGAAAGCCCTCCAATGTGGCCGAATTTAAACTATTTTACAAAAAAAAAAAATGTTCGCCAGAATCCCTCCACAGTTATGTAAAATATTTATAAGCAGCAATTGCACCAAGGGGGAACAACCAGTTATAGGAGGGTAATTACTTTTTCACACAGGGGCAGGCAGCTTTGGATAGTCCCTTTTTTGAAGGAAATCACTAAGTAAAAATGGCTCATTTGCTTTTACTCAGGTTATCTTTGATCAGAAATCTGAAACATTTCTTTGACCAAAAGAGAAGTATAAAAAGTACAAAACCTGTAATAGTTTTCTCATTACTGTAAATGATGTAATGAAACACTCGGATGACTTCAGAGTCAATTAAATGTTAATTTATCTGCCTCATTTTCACTGGACAGATTGAGCAAGAAATTGTAACCGGAGTTGCTCCCCCGGAAATCTAATTTTCTGTCAGAGCAGCTGTGATCTGACGAGTGCTTTTGCTGAGGGTCACAATGCTCCAATAATTGCCCGAGAAACTTGACATCCAGCAGCTATAAACTTTAATCGGCTTTTTAAAAATATTTCTGGAGTGTAATTTCACATGATGTGGGGTAAATCCTTCAGCCCGACATGCACTGATGAATGTTACTGACTGTGTGGGATCTATGCTTTCCTTGATATCCAGAACATGCAACTTATAGTTGATAACGCCGAGGAGCTGTGGCGTCTCTGCATCTGGGGCCAGTGGGGCCAGACCCCACCAGGTGTCGTTGTGGAGCTCCATGTTCACAATAATCAGTGGGACAGGATCATAGACCAATTTTGTAAAAGAAAAAAAAAGACAGATTCCCTTACCAATAAAATTCTTTCATAAACATTTGTGTCTATATATGCAAGACTGCCTGAATACCAACAAGCTCAGAAGGCTAAATCCTCTTGAGGAGCCTTGATACTGGGGCCGGCCCATCGACGTTTGTTTAAATAATTGACGTCTGAAATCGCAGGGCACATGACCAACACGCTCTCAGTGGACAACTGTGGGGCACAAATATCGTGGCCCCAAGCTCGGATCGTCCAATCAAAATACTGGAAATGCACACGTTACGTTCACCTTCTGCCGAATGGTGCGCGACCATCTATGCGAGGCAAATGTATTGGTATAGCACATTTCAGTACAAGGACAATGCAAAGTTAACCTGACTCCGCCAGATGGATTTGCTCCGCATATCCATCTGGAAACCTTCCGTTGAAGTAATTTTGGGAAGGGGCGAAAATACTGGTTAGCTGATTGGCCTATGTTGGTTATAGACGGGCCAAATAAACCAATCAGATCAACGAAGCATATGACGTACTAACAGCGACGACGAAAACACAACCACAAGCTCTTGCCGAAACCAGTCGGGAGAAGAGCAAAACATCTTTTCCTCTGAGAAAAGCCTCCAGAGCAGCGTTTTGCTCTTCTTTCAGCGAAGAAATACTCTGTAATTTCGATAAAGCTTGCTCGATAGCCATGCTAACGCTAGTTTCATCGGCTGAAGCCGCCATGTTCTTTAGACTGAACTGTCGCGCTTCCCGTTGCGTCACACCTCAACCCGCCTCAAAGCCAACTCTGATTGGATGTTCGTTTGGTGAACGGCTCCAAATTTTCTTTAACGGAGAGTAGCCAGACTGATCTGCGAGTGAAACCTTGAAAGGTCGCGAGATCAGGATGGTCTCACGAGGCTAATGCAAAGTGCGTTACGTGATCAAAACACCGGAAAATAAAAACAGAAAGTTCAGTTCAATAAATGAATATAAGTAACCCTTTATTTGTAATGTTATGTATAATTAAATTACATTTAGCTTTTATAAAACGGCATTTCTAGTGTGTTGGTGTATGCTAATTTGCCTGTTTAATTTAAAATTGATCAAAGTCAGGTTGTATGCATCACAAAAAAAAAAAATGTGTTGCTGCTAATATGTGTTGAGTTTTTGTGCCCCTCCTAACTTATCATGCCAGAGACGGCACTGGCGAGGAGGTAATCATGTCTGATTCAACCTGACTGAGGAGAGGCAGAAAGGGATATCACTGTTTGTTGTGTCTGGTTCACATGGCAAGATAATTATGCCACGTTTTGACCCGATCTTTCCCTCACGACAATCTTAAGGACGCCCTGATTATCGTGATGGCTCTAAAGATAATTTCATGTGTGGAGTGTTCAGTGATCTAGTCCGCTCGAAAGGATGCCGGGATTGCTCCTCAAAATGGGGATTTTCTTTTTGTTGGATTGTCTTGGCCTGATGTTTTAGCATGTGGGGTGTTCCCCAAGGACAAATAAGCACGGCGCCTGTTGAATGTGACGTGTAGCCAGTAAGAAAGCGAGGTGAGGGAAACCCCGAGGGGAATGCCAAATACCTGTGTATGAACATGTTTTTTTTTGTCTCTCTGTTAAAATTAGTCCACAAGCCATTGCTTCTCCCTCGTTAGCCACTTTTAGTCACTCGGAGCTTACGTTTGGAGCTCGAGAGCTTTTGCCAGATTTCCCGTCTGACATCTGAGTGTCGGTGAGTGAAATCTGTCCATGGGTGGGCGTGTTGTGCCTGCAGTCGTGGTCCTGCGCTACTCATGGCGGCAGGACCAAACCTGTTACAGCTACAGCTTTAAAATCTCTCAAGTTCTGAAAATCGAATGACAATTTTCAAAATCTTGCTGTGTGAACCAGGAATTAATCAATGGAGATATAGTTGTGTGTGCTTTTGTACACGGGTGATTTAAGGTATGGGGCTCAAAGAGCAGGCGAGACAGTGTGGCTGAGCTGCACTGCAGTCTGGGTCCTGAGGCTGGTTCATGACTTGATGGACGCAAGTACTCTCCACTTCTAATCTCCCTCCCCCCCTTGAGCAAGACGAAAAAGAGAAAAGTCACACAGCTGGATGTGAGTGAACTCTTTGGATTCAGGGTAATATTTTAAATGGGTAAAATTACGAATCTCTGAACTTGTCCACTTTTCCTCCATTCGTCTGACGTCCAGCTTGTTTGTTTTCACCCCCATTTATGCTTCACTTACACAGCTTTCATACTACATCACTCACTGGTTCTCTTCCATCACTCCAAGAGCTTGTTTCTGATTCTCACTGAGATGACTGATGTCAACGTTTCTGCCTTTGCCTCAATCTCCGACGCAGAGAGAGTCACTATCTGCACCTCAGTATAACGAGTCTGCACTTTTCTAAAGCTTTTTAGGAAATTTAGAGAAAACAACTCCTTAAAATACCCGTACCTGACATCCATTTTACTTATAACCGTCCAACTAATTCTCTTCAACTTCTCTAGCTACGCAGCCCATCATCTGGACACAAAATCTCCTCGCGATAATGGAGTCATTTCTCTTCAGACGACCTGGAGTCACCAACGCATGGAAATGATGGCTCTGCCAGATTCCGGTAAATTGTAAGTTGATGGAGCATGTGAAGGGAGAGGAAGAAAAATAGCATTTCCAAGAGGAGGAGAGATGATGATCGAGATTTCCAGACAGAATTAGTTATATAGGCCTGGACAACCACAAACTGAAAATTATATGTCTGGACATCTGTCATTGTTTTTTTTTTTTTTTTCTTTACCAGTAAAGTTTAAAATAGGTCCAGATCAAATTATAAATATGATATGACTCATATGCCCTTTTCTCTTAGCCAGTTTTCAAGATGGGAAAGACAAACATGCCACTGATTCTGCACATTCAGACGAGTGGTAATCTGATCTGATCAGCAAATGCCTGTAAACAAGCTACAGAGCCAAATGTGCTTATATCTACAGTCAGAACAATTATTAAAGAGTTAAAACAACAGGAACTTTGGTAAAGAGGGGTTGATTGCAGAGAACGTTTTATTTTGCTGCCCCACAGGAGGATAATTCAAGGTTAGATGGCTTTTTCTAAGTCTCTAAAGCTTACTGGTAGAGAACTCCCGCAAAGAGTGACCTCTTAGAGTCACTTGGCAATTTATGTTTTGGGAAAAAAAAAAAAAAGCATTTTCTGACCCACCATCACCACAGCAAACGCACAGGGTTTGCTAAAAGCTATCAGCTCTTTAACGGGAACATTGTGCCTTGGTCAGATGACAGTATGATTAAGCTTTTCACTAAAATAAATTTCTCTTCCAAAGGTTCTGGAAACTTTGTTTGAGTGTGTGGCATCATAAACTCTGCCAGTCTGGTTTCTGTAGCCAGGAAACTAAAAAACAGGTCTTCGAACAGGAAAATGAATTAAATATGTGGCAAAAATCAGCCTAGACGCTACATCAGCCTTGTTCCATGACCATCTCAGTCTCCAGATTTAATTCTTAATAAAAGTCTATGGGATAAGCTGAAGAGAAGAGATAATGAGGGAGAGGGAGGAGGCTTTATTCTGGTTGATACAGAGTGGCTGTAAAAAAGGGGTCAAAGGTACCTTTCTCTGTTTGCTCTAACCTAGGGAAATACTTTGTTAAAGGACTAACTATTATGTTCAATTGTCAAAAGGGGGGCTGCACAAAGTATAGCAGGAATGCCAACAGTGCAGAAAACTAAATTAAGCAACAATTCATTTCATTCGAGGGGCTGTTTCACCCCCTAAGTAAATGTACTCAGTTTAAATAAGAGGTTTTTCTAAATATTCTAAAGTGAGATTATGCATCTGGACAAAAAGAGAAATTTATTTTTTAGATTTTCTTCCAGGTGCTTCACAGTGCTTCCGTTTAGCCTTTATTTAATCTCCCTGGACTCTCAGCTAAGCACAAGAGTGGAAAGCTGAGCTTAGATTAGAGCTGGTGGGACGTTGAAGTGGGACGTGGCTTTCTGCAGCTTTACTGATTAGAAAGAGAAATTTGCGGAAAGACGTGCAAATATAAAAGGTGTCAAAAGAGCTTGTTTATGGCAGAAAAACATAAATCTACTCTCCACTAAAGTACTCTGGTGGTTTCAAAGTAAATTATATTTTTGCTGCACCGCCTTTGATATCAACATATATTTCCTACTCATTTCTAAATAATCACAATTTATATGAAAAGACAAACAAATCAACAAAGTAACATTGTGAGGATGAAGGAAACAGCCTTTACAGTATTGGGGCATCCAAAGTGCAATACCTAAATTTTAAGGTTCATTTGGATTGAATTAATTAAATTTAGCACTAGAAAATTATAAGATTTTATCAAGAAAAATTTTACTTTGTTGAATAACCACATTTATTTAGGTTTTGGTATTTCTTATTGAGTTAGTGGGGACATACCATGCAAAATCCACTTGTTCAGCCCTTAAAGGTGCCATCACATCACTGTATAAACTACTTTATGTAGCTGATATTGCTGCAAATGTAAATTCTTCAAAGAATTTCATTAAAAAAACAACGTAACCTTTTTTTTGTAGGGGGTGGTTTTTCTAGGGCAGATTTCCCTTCTTAGTAAAAGGGATGGTTACAGTACAGTATTTTTTGTCTTTGACTTGAAGTCGCTCCGGAATATAAATTGCATCAGTCAAAAAGTGCATCATAAAGAGAGAGAAAAACATATGTAAGTGGGACCGGACTATAAGTCGCACCACACTATATGCATTTATTTAGAAATTTATTTCACACAAACCCAGGACTAAAAATTTTGATTTAATCTAGTCAGCCAATTTATTCAATTACACAGCTGCATTCACAATCGGCTGAATAATAATGAACATACCTGGTAGGTTGAAGGCTGTGCGATGGTGCGATTTGATCGAAGAATATGAATTACGTAGAAAGATAACCTACGTAGAAAGTTTAATCGTCTTCTGATCTGATTGTTTTTGAGCAAAGAAACAAAGCTGATCGCCCATGAAGAAAGTCCTTTGGAAACCACTGTTGACATTCACACGGCCTCATCAGCGCAGAACAGATCATGCTATACCCCCAAAAGCACAGAAAAATGAAATTTGTTGACATGGCCCCTTTAAATACCATTTGTTGTGTGCTTCGGGCCTCTGGAAGTACTGACAAGTTGAATATAGTCTTCCAAAGTGTTGTTTGGATAGCTCTTTTCTCTAAATAACGTAATTTTTCTGCTGTTTAGTTGTCGCTTTGACTTATGAGGAAGGTCTTGTCCAGAGACTTCATCTGATCAAGGGTTAATTTCCTTCTGAGTACCGAAAGGAAGGACACAGCAAAGCGGTAAGCTGCTGATAACTCTGACATTTCAACAGACTTTATTTTAGACATCATAGCGCCTGCTGTGTGCTTGCCTATAGCTTCTTGAGAGCACAACCGTTGTGCCTATTTCAAGAAGCATTCCCATATAAGCAACATTGTTTTTTTTCTTGCTCTGGGTCAGACTCGGGCTCGAAGCCTGAAAGGAAGCGCCTTTCGCTGACATTTTTTTTAATAAAACTGGGAATAAAAAAGTTTCTCTTGTGCTATATAATAGTATATCAGTCATTAAACTACAGAAAATGGTGAAGGGGGTGGAGTGGAACGCCATGGGAGATGGTGGGGGGGGGGGGTCAGGGTGTGCGAAGGGCCACATCAAAACGCCATGAAAAAGACGCGGTCTCAGAGGATGCTGATAATGGGCTATAAGAGGGGTCTCTTGAGTTTCACTAACAAAGAATTCAGACCAAAGCATTGCAGCTCCACTTTATAAAGACCACAACTGAAGGATTTGAATGTGAAAAGGAAGCATTTAAAAGCATATTTGCCCTTTAAAAGACATTTTGAAGACATTTTTGGACACAATGATTAATTAAGCTTAATAGGCATTTTTTGTCATACCAAACAAGTAATGGTTTAACCAGCTTGTAATTTTATTTTACTTCAGATCTGATCAATCAATTAATCAATCAGACGAAATATCTGAATGATTGATGATCATACAGTTTTTTTGTTGTTCTTGTTTTGTTTTTTTACCTAAAAACTGACCCATCTCTCGCCATTTAAAAGCATACGATAAAGGCCCACCTAAGATGTCTCCTTTATATCTCTGCTATTAGAACACAACCGAACAAATATTTCCAGCCAGGGATGCCAGCTAACGAAGGCTTGGTTAGTCCACGGACAACGGTCTTCTGCCAATTAAATGGACATGGAGAAGTTTAAGCCGTTTTCAACCCTGCCACCTCTGCCACCACACATGCCACAACCACGCACAAGCACTGTCCAGAAAGTGAAAAGATGTTGCAGGAGTCACAAGAGTGTCAAGAAAGAGCAGTGGGAGAGGGCTGGACGAGATGCCACAGATATAAACACACACAAAAAAAACGGACCGAAGAATGACAAACGTACTTAGACAAGCAGCACTGACCTTAAAGCTCCAGTAGTTGGGTTGTTGCTGAGTTTCGTGAAGGACAAAAGACAGAAAGAAGGGAGACATAAAGAAAAATAAATTACTCCCTCAAGAATCATTGAAGACTATATATTAAAAAGTAAACAGAGAAAAACAAGCAGTAGAATAGGCAGGAAAATGCCAGCTTTAAAAACATTACCTAAACACTGCTGTTATTACGTAACACGCTGTTTTCTGACAACTCTGCTTGTCCTCAAATGGATTAATATTGCTGACAGGTTAATTTAAAGCATATGTTGAAAAGCACAAGGATTGATTAGTTGATAATGGAGGTGGTGGTGGCCGTGTTTCGCAGGCACCAGGTTACTGAAAACCTGAAACAAGATTCTGCTGTTATAAATGAAAAGTGCAAAATCGAATAAAACAGCAGCCCGATGTGTTGTTGCAACGCTGGCCTCTCTCCCAGATTTCACCACTGGCAAACAACCATTTTGTTCCCTTCTTGCTCTCCGGTTTCTTCCAATCTCCTTCCACCTGCTGCTCTCTTTTCATCACAACCTCAAAGCCTGACCTGCTAATTTGCAGCCCTGAATGCTGTGGCAAACATCTGCCCATTTGAACCTTCCTGCTGTTTGGACAGTGAAAGAAAAAGTGCTTACATTCTGGTAGATGCCTAAAGAAACAAGATAATAATAAAAAAAAAAAACGTAATTACGGTTTACTTAAAAGCAGACTGAGCCACTACTGGCCCAGAAATGAGTACAGACAACAGCATGCAATAGTATCAAAAGGTGGAGTGGATTTTATAAATATCAATTGTAATTCCAACTCTATGTTGTTATTCGAATCTACAGTTGATATTTAATCAATTCAGTCTCCCTTCTGCAAAACCCACATTGGCCTGAGTCGAGATTAATAAAGAGAAAAAGTGACAGGCACGTTTTTATTTATTATAGTCGGTGGGTTTTCATTAGTCACCATCAGTTTTAATGTTGTCTCAACTAAATCCTAGGCTGCCTCCATATACAACGGCAGCTGTTTATGCAAATAATTCAACATCAAGTCCACCTCTGAATTGCTCAGAATAATTTCAAGCAGAACTGGCTGCTCATGCAAAAGCTAAAACCTCACCACGCCCACTCAGGCTGGAAGTCCTAATAGCAACCGAAAGGATCTTGTTCTCCACACGTCTCATTTGGAATGCACATGAGCTGCACTTTCATATGCATGTTTGCTCACAGCTGGAAATAGTGCACACACCTCAAAATTGTACCCATGCTTGGATGTGCTGTTTGAAAAAAAAGAAAACTTGGAAGTGTTCCTGGAAACTATTTAAATGCAACGATTAACCGCCTGGCTACGCATTTAGCTGTTAGCAAGAGAAGGACGACGAAAAGCGCAATCAGTGTTTCACAAGTTTTTTTTATAGGATTTCTGAGTAGCTGCGAAGCAATAACCTGACGAAGTTTCCTCCTTTCCTGTAAGATCGAAACTGGTGATCACAAAAAAGCCTGTTTGATGAGTGCAGTACCATCATGATTACCTGACTCCGCCAGATAGATTTGCTCCGCATATCCATCTGGAAACCTTCCGTTGAAGTAATTTTGGGAAGGGGCGAAAATACTGGTTAGCTGATTGGCCTATGTTGGTGATAGACAGGCCAAATAAACCAATCAGATTCGTCGTCGCTCGTAACAGAGCGACGACGAAAACACAACCACAAGCCAAGCTACTCTTGCTGCTGCAGGTAAAGGCTCGTTAGCTCAGCAGAGAAATACTCTGTAATTCCGATAAAACTTGCTCGATAGCCACGCTAACGCTAGTTTCATCGGCTGAAGCCGCCATGTTCTTTAGACTGAACTGTCGCGCTTCCCGTTGCGTCACACCTCAACCCGCCTCAAAGCCAACGCTGATTGGACGTTCGTTTGGTGAACTGCTCCAAATTTTCTTTAACGGAGAGTAGCCAGACTGATCTGCGAGTGAAACCTTGAAAGCTCGCGAGATCAGGGTGGTCTCACGAGGCTACCATCATGACTGCCTTAACCCTGAAACATCCAGTTGTTAGAACAATTAAACATCATTACTTAAAAAAAAAAAAAACTAAATTCAACAGTAACTTTATAATTTTTCCATAAAAAACACGAGACCGGCGGATGTTTTAATAACAAGGAAGGTGCAAATTGTTAAGTCTTGTTGTTTTATATTAACACCTCACAGCAGGAGATCCTCTTCATTAGATGTATTCTCATAACGCTGCTTTAGGAAAAAACTGACATGTAGCAGTTTTCTGGCTGAAGTCCATTCGTGAAAACAGCTGTTTTGGTGTGCAGATTTGTTCCTGATTAATCTGAAGGGTTCTTGTTTATTTTATTTTGCCGAAAGCCTTCGGACAGTATTACACAGAATAGTGCAAAGTTGCAAAACAAAACACAGAAGTTATAGATATCAGTTAGATATCGCCGCTTTTCTGACATAAACAGTATGATGCCTTTCTTATATGTAATTAGGTCATTTTAAAATGTGAGCAACATACTTGCAGTATTAGTTTGCAATGACACTGACAATAAGAGTTCCCAAAGAGTCACAAAACGCGATGATATTAGAATCCAAAGTGAGATTCCTTGTCTGTGCCCACGACACGGTGGTGAAAAAAGTTGATTCTGATCCTGATTTATGCCAGGATTAGCTCCACCATATTTGTCCGGCGACTGTATCAACAAGCCGCCCCTCCTCTGACATCGAGGTGCGTCTGCAAGGCTGCTTCTTCTTTTCCAAACTCGCTCGCTGCCAATACGCTGGATTCATACAGGCTGTTTTCTAAAATTGTACATCTGCTGGATAGGAACTAGAGCATTTTATAATTATGTTACAGCAATTGTAGAGGACTTGGCACTCAAACAGAATTTTTTCACCCAGAAACAGTGAGAGATATTCTTGTTAAAAATAAAAAAATAAATAGCACAAAAGCAGGAGCCCTCGTGTAATTGTGGGTTAATGGAGAATGCCAGTCGGTCCTTACAGCGTAGCTTAATGTTAGAGGTACGTGGACATGTAGGCTTAGACTCATTATGCGATAAAAAAAAGGACATGTAGAAGAAAAAAAAATCAACCCACGCTTCTTCACTCCTTTAGCGTATGACTCCTGAGAAATGTTAGCAGCTAAAACGAAAGACAATGCTCTGATATGACGCTGTGAAAAACATCATAATTTCTGCCACCTTTTTTTTTTGCTTTTTTCTTTCTGCACATAAAAAATTATTTCTTATACCCTTGAAGCCTTGGTCCATTATGTGTTGATGAGCTATTTAGAAATCCACTGGATGGACAGATCTGTTAATGATCGCATGTTCTCTGAGGACAGGGTAACAGGTCATTGGTAAAGTGGGTCAGTGTCAGGGACGAGTTAATCATAAGGTCTCTCCAAAGGGGAAGTGAACTGGCCTTGACGAGCTGGTCATATTCAACATCACCACAAAGGTTCATTACTGAGGGTCTCCGCATCTGCCAGCAGCTTAGGGGCACCGTTTGCATGTTGTAAATAAATGGAAGTCCACTTCTTTAGACACTAATAGTGATATTGTTTTGTTATTTATTTATTTTTTTTGCCCAACCGCAAGACACAAATAAGTCCAATGGACCTGCTTTAATGGTGGAGAAGAGATCCGTGGTTTTGTGTAACTGCCTTTTGCCGGTGTCTGCTGCATTAATAAGGCTCACTTGTGGTAAACACGTCTCATCCTTTTGACCTGTTGTTTTGCTGAAAGAGGCAGATAAAGCTTGGACTTTGAGTTGCAAATACTAAGCAAACAGGAGCAGGTTTATTTGGATATGTTAACCCTGTGACGTTCTCTTTTCACTTTTCTGCACAGCCACCTCTTTAAGGGAGCGAAGCACGTTTTCTGTACAGGGAGTGCGTTCAACAACTTGTTCTGGGCTGCCGTAGTAAACCGGCAAGCAGCTCAAATGTACGTCTTGTTGCGTCATTTTTTTTTACGCCTCAAGCACATACTGTGGGGTAATGAGATCTGTTTAACAAGTCTGATTAAACTTGGACCTCAGGGGGGAGGGAAAAAAAATGCAGTTCTCAGTTCTAAAATTTAAGAATCATCTGCACAATTAAACACGGACACAGACACAAGCATGTGGGCTCCACTGAGAAGCGTAGCCTCCAAGAGTGGAGCGCTGCGTTACCTGACCTGCATGTAAAGCAGACCCTTTACTCTCTCCCCTCCTCCTCCTCCTCCTCCTCCTCCACTCTTTCTCATGTCGTCATCCTCTCAGCACCCCCCCTCCTCCTCCCCTCCGTCTCACTCATTCTTACTCGTGCGCCCTGAATCCTGCTCTGGGTCCAGTGTGGTTGCAACACACCAGCAGCCTCTCTGCCTATTGTACAAGCACAGACAACCTCTGCGCAGAGCATTAAGCCCACACACTCGAAGGGACGCACGGAAAGCTCAGTGCGCGTCTTTTTTTTTTTTTTTTTTTTTTACTACCGTCCCCTCAGCTTTGGTCTGCTGAGGCATATGCACTCTGTCACTACAACAACCACAACAAACAGAACAGGCATGGAATCTAATCCCAGCCGGCACACCCCCCCCCCCCCCCCCCCCACGCACACACACACACACACACACACGCTCGCACAGACACTTCTCTGCAACAGCTTCCAGCTCCCAGTTAAATCTCACCTGCAGAGCACTTGTGCCTGTCCAACTCTCCAGTCACCCCAGACTGTCTGTCCATCAGGTGCAGAAAATCCTCAGCGCATTTTTCACACACCCCCAGTTTGTCCGTCTCTCTCTCTCTCCCTCTCCCTCCCTCCGCTTCTCTCCACAACCTCCCTCTTTCCTCACTCAGTCCCTCTCTCTTTTCCCCCCCTCGTCTCGCTCTACAATTGCACATGCGGCGGAAACTCTTTTTTTCTTTATATCATTATTTAATTCATTACAACACCAGCCGGTTAACTCCTTCACACATCGGCCGTCGGCTCCTGCTGGCTGCTGGTTAGTTGGGTCCCTGGACCCTCCGCTCCCTCCCTCCCTCCCTCCTCTGGCTTCTCCCTCTGTGAGGAAGATGACCAGGAATCCTGGAGTCTGTTGCTTCCTCCCTGCAGCAGCGAAAATGCCCTGTCACTTCAGGATCCGTCCACTCGCCATGCTGTCCCTCCACCCTGCGTCCCTTTCTGTCTTCATTACAGTCCAATTCTTCCTCTTTAAATAAAAAAAAAAAAAAAAAACTGACCTTTGCAATGCGATATGCCTTTGCGACTTATACGGGAGTGGTTCCCATGGAAACCATGACTCCACCTGTCGTTCACCCACCTCTCTCTCTCTCTCTCTCTCTCTCTCTCTCTCGCTCTTTCTCTCTCTCTCCTCGTCCCTCATGTGGTTTTCTGCCACGTTACTATGCTTGAATTTCCCCACATTTACATACAGCAGCAGCAGCAGCAGCAGCGCTCACACACGCTCAGAATACAGTACGCGCTGTGCTCGGTTTGCTGCAGGGACAGAAACTGTGAAACTGGTCCTCAAATAAACTACACTTCAAAGGGAGAGAGAGGGGAACAAATAGAAGCATTTAAATGTTTGAATTTGTCTTCCTTCACCTCACAGGAAACAGTTTTTGCAGAAATAAAACTCCCCCCCTGATCCTGAACCGAGTGGTTTAAAAAAATGGCCACTTGTCCAATCTTGAGCTCCAGACTGATAGGACATAAAAATCATTGCAGTGTGTCGTGGACGTCAACGAGCTTTAAAGTGTAGTAAAATGCACACTACATCTCAGCAGTATAAACGCTCACGCCAAGGATGATGGCGGGGCTGCAGTGTCTACACTCCATACCACGTGATGATAGGCTGGAAATCTTTTACCTTTTATTGTAAATCTGTTTGATAGAATAGCGATAATGATAATCAGGGTTCTTGCAGGGTTTATTAAATTGAATTTAAGACCTTTTAAAGACATTTTCGGCACGTTATAAATGAAATTTAAGACCAACGAGAGACATTACCAGAAAACGTAGAATTATGCCATAAATTTTAATAATGAAACCTTTTATTGTTATCAATTTATTTATCAAAGATTTAATTTCATTATTTATATATATATATATATATATATATATATATATATATATATATATATATATATATATATATATATATATATATTTTTTTTTTTTTTTATTTATTTATTTTTTTTTTCAGTATTAAAACCAATAAAACGGTTATCTTAACCTAAGTAATCTTCCCAGCCCGACACGAATATATGTCAACATGCATCCTAATCCTACTGTCTGAGCTCATCCCCTTTGGCACCAATCAGTTTAAATGGATTATATGGATGATAAGTCTAATTGATTGTTATTTTTATCGGTCAAATTGCTTGACTGAAAACATATTGTTTTATATTAATTTTACTGTTAGAGATATTCTTTCATAAGACACTAACCGTGTCCAAAATATCACTCATGCTCAGGTTCTGAATTCCTCCATGTTTCTCCTAAGCCAAAGCTGAAATTGAGTTTACCCCCATTAGGATGAAAGCCCATGGCTGACTGTGAGAATATACTGATCTTGTTTCCAAAATCCTGCCACGGCCCACTGAATTTGTAGAAATGTATTGGCTGCTGTTTCTAAAGCTATCTACTTTGTTTGTTTTTTTTTTCTGGGAAACTGTTATAGTCACAGTTTAATGAATGACACAAAGATTTTCCAAATTATTTCTTCTTACTTTTTTCTAACAAGACCCAGACAGGGAAAGAGTATAAATATTAAAGGTGCAGTATTGTCCAGTTGAATCTAAACTTTTCATCAATAAGATACTGATTCTTTACATATTCCTGAACCAGAAAAATTATTTTTGATAAAATTTCTTTCCAACTAAAATCAATTTGATACACCTTCCTTGGCACAGATTGTTCTGTAGTCTCTGGTCTTTTTAATAAACTGTAATTGCTGTAAAAAAAAAAAAAAACACTTTTTAAAGTTATGAATTGGCATATTTCAGAGGCTGTTGATAAAAAGCTAAACAGAACCAAGATGAGCATAAACAAAGAAACGAAGGGGAATCCATTAAAACGTTTTTACATCAATCAGATTGTTTGAAAATAGATTTTTGATTTATTTTAGGGCTTTTTATCATTCATTTTAATAAAAAAAATCTGTCACTCTCACGCACGGTTCTGTACGCCCAGTTTTTGACCACTTTGGCGGTTCATATTCCTCCGTTGTTGTCAGTGTTGTCAAGTCTGCTTATTATAAGTAACTTTGGACTTTTTTTCTCTAAATGTTTATTGGAATTGTGATTTTATTTTATTTGTATTATTTAATTTGTTTGTTGTTTTATTGGTTTTTTGTGCAGCGCTTTGTGATTGTTTTGTCTGTGAAAGGCACTTAATAAATAAACTTAACTTACTCACTTAAAGGGGCTTACAAACCTCGTGAGTTGTGGGCTGTGGTTTTTTTTGGACTTGTTGTTGAATGTGAAATTGTTTATTTGGGCTTTGCTTTCTTTCTGAGTAAAACCTGTTATTATCTCCCAGCTCCCCACAGCAAAGCAAAGCTTGAGCGGTAGGTAGTTTATCCTTCCACGCCCCCGTTTACTGGTTATTGTGCCAGCCTGAGTTGACTCGGCAAACCTTAAACACACCAATGCAAGACTGCAAAGTGACAGAGAAACGAGTAACGAGACAGTGTGAGAATGAGTTGCAGTAAGTGGGGAAAATATGGGGATGGGGGTGGGGGGAGTATGAATAAGCGTGGGAGAAAGACTGGATCCGACTACAGATGGGAGATGTCTCAAAAGCATTCTGCCGATTCTGCAAGTGTAAAATATGTGCTCACTGTGTCGATTTAATTCAGCATGAAAGACAAATTTTTGTTTTTGTTTGTTTTGCTTGGAGCTTTTATTGGAGTTTTTCAAGGAAAGTGGGTTATTAAAATGCTTTAGCATAATTTTGCTGTTGCTTATGTATAATGGCATAGAATTCATACATCTATTTATTATACTATTTACCAGCGGAATCTGTATTACAGTGTGATGGGTTGCCTGCTGACTTGGTTTTTGGGCTTGTTTCTTTCGCAAGATCTGGCAACACTGGTTGGAGTGAGACTGTACTTTCACACCAAAGGTCCCTAACTTGTTGGTCCTCTTGCACAGTTTACAGCCAGCTTCGCATCGCTTGCTGGGGTCTGCTTGCAACCAAGTGCGAAAATTGCTAATATCATGCCGAGTCTCATAGAAAACATAATGTTATGCATACAACCAGTGTTCCCTGCAGGAGAGGAATGAAGTACAACACACGAGTATGGGCTATCACGCCCCTCTGTGTCTGAAAGGGAACACATCATGTTTTCTGTGACAAGCAGTCAAGCCACATTCAGGGGGATAGGAGCAAACATGGCTGCAAACCATGCCATTTCATGCCTGCAGTTATCACGGATTTGTGATTTTATAACTGCCACCTGACAGCAGTAGCTGAAAGAGTCACTCAGAAAGACAGACAACACAGAATCAACTTCTGCTTGTCGTGTTTTACTCGTATTTGTGCAGCCGCTTGTTGGGAATAAACGAAAGCTAAAAAATTAAGACTTCACTAAATTAAAATTAAGATCTTGGATGAAAATCTGACTTTTTTTAAGTCCTTAAATTTAAAGTTGCATATTTTAGACATTTTTTCAAATTTTTAAGACCCTATGGGAACCCTGAGCAATAATAAGGATTTAAAAACACGTTTATTTACAGTCATGAACTCATGATACTCATCGTTTTTTGCATTGATCATACTTTATAGGTTTCTGCATTTTCTCTTGAGTAAACCTTTGATAAACTCAGTTGACTGGACATGATTTGGAAAGCAAGACACAAAGCAATGATACCGAAGAACGTGTCCTTAGACCACTCAGACTGGATTGTTTTATACCACAAATCTGGGATAGGACACAATATAGTTTTGGCACATGGTCTCCGTTCCTTAGTAATGGGAAACTTTGCCACCACCCAGCCTTCTCTAGATATGACTGACCAACTAGTCAGTAAGAAGAGCCTTGGTCTGAGAGGCATCCGAGAACCCAGTGGTCATCAAGACTCAGTTTCAGTGCCCTCTTGTGGAAATAGTAGAACCATTCAGAAGGTGAAACATTGCTTTTGTTCTTCAATAATCTGTCCTTTATGGTAGAGCCTGGTGGACATAACAGCCTACATGAATCTTGTAGCAGCACACATTAAAGATCATCAGTCTAGGAGAAATAAATTTCTCTGATCAGATGAAACTAAAATAAAGTCTTTTGGCCAGAACTCCAAAACATCTTATTTGGAGAAAGGTAGGCCCTGCTCATCATCTGGCAAATGGCATACCTACTGTAAAGCATGGTGGTAGCAACACCATGATGTGGGGATGAGTTTCTACGGTGCTTATCAGGATAAAAGCAAATTAGCAAGGCAGAAATGTTCCCAAAAATAGAATGTAATACTTTTTCCTTCATCTTTTTTTGGATGGATTTCTATGGACAAAGAATACTAGGTATGTCAAATTGGTAAAAAAATAAATAATTCAACATAAAAATGTTGTCTTATTAATTTATAATAGTCTACAGCTTCTGCATTCTGTAACAGTTTACTGTAACTGATTTTTCATTATTGATGTCTGTTTACAGCTGTTTGTGGTGAACGGCGAACATTTAAGGCTTTCAAACCATTTATGTTCTGAGGCCCAAAAACAAAACAAAAAAAACCTCATGAATCATAACCAGATTCACCAGATTAATCATCATCACCAGACTAATAAACAAGGTGCTGCATCTGCTCCATGTGTGCTTATACCGTTTTGCGACGTGTCTCTTAGATTTTATTAAACATATATGATTATTACAAAATTAATTTGAAGTGATAATAATTCAGCTACATCGTGTAAACACTGTTATTGACCACAGGTTTAGGGTAAAAACTCTGGGTTTTAAAAACCAAATTGATCTTTCACCCTAGCAGAAAGAAAACATGGACAACCTCTTTGAAATGTGTCAGTTGCATTTTTCCTTGACTTTTTAGTGAATACATACATTAAAGGGTTGTCTCTGTAATAGAATCTTCTGACATACGTAGTTTTATTGATGAAAATCATGGATGTTGTTTCCACAGTAGGAGTGTCTTTCCTCACTTTCAGTCGCATATGAAATCTTAGTTGACATTGCTGTAGAAGGAGGAGTTGCCTGCTAAATATCTGCTGAATAACAAATCATGGAAAATTTACCCCGACAACAACGACTACCAGGGTAAATTAAAGTTCAAGAAAATAAGAACAGATAATCCCTGTTGTGGGTTTTATTTAAAATGTCCCTTAAGGACTATGCTTCAAACATCCAAAAGTGCAACACTTGCATAGCTTCCTCCACGCTGACAGTGGGCAGAGCAGGACAAGGACAGTCAAGAAGGTGCAGCAGCCAAAACACTCTTTCTTTCACTGTAAGCATCACTGTAAATGATGGGGAGCACTTAGACCTTTGGGGGGGAAAAGTCATCCACAGGACAGGGGCTACAATTTCTAAACGCTGACTGAGCAAATTTTGTGTCTCCCAACTCTTTAAAGTGTGGCTGAAAAAAAAATCAGATTTAGAGAAGTATTAATATGAGATTTGTTTTGTTAAAGGAGCAATAAGTAATAATGACACCTAGTGGTTAAAATCTGAACAGCACATAGGCAATGCCGTCATTTACTCAACAGTCGTTGCACTGAATCTTTACTTACACAGGACAGGTCTATGATGTTGTGTTTGGTTCTATTTCTGGTCCGCTTCTCTTACTGGCTTCCATGTTTTCAGACTACTGCTCTTTTGCAAACATAAAATACCAAATGCCGCGCTCTGTTTTGAGAACCCTGGGAGCGTTCATTTGATTGGCTCAGGAACCAGGAAGTAAACACGGGTTACACACTGAACCAAAGTCAGTCTAGACCGTGCCTCTAGGTTTGAAAGGAGACATTGTTGATGGAGAAGACCGATTGTTTCTGGGGAATGTCACTTACATCCCAGGTGACAAATGATTTTGGTTGTAATAAGATATATAAATAAATAAGATATTTTATAGTAAATATCTTATTTATTGCTCCTTTAAGAACTCTGATACTGTTAATCTTAAACTGCCTAGATCAGAACTAATGTGACACACGGGATTCAATCTGGATATGTCAACTAAAACCCACTTTGTCACTGCCCATTCCAAGCCTGTTTTGTGTGCTTTAGAATTAGACTCCATTCACTAACAGTTAGAAAGTTGGAAATAGTAAACCAGGATATAATTGGAATCGTAGATACTGTATCTGCATGATGGTAAAAGTTAACTTAGACTTAGACTTAGACAAACTTTATTGTCATTTTGTATGCACAGAGTGCGTAAAGAACGAAATTTCGTTTGCATACAGCTTGAGAATTTCTGTGAATTGCAGTGGATTTCAGAATAAAGTAACTTTGCAAGATAATAAAGTAACTTGGCAGGAAAATAAAGTAACTTTGCAGGATAATAAAATAACTTTATAGGATAAATGAAGTAACTTTGCAGGATAAATAAGGTAACTTTGCAGGATATAAAGTAACTTTGCAGGATAGTAAAGTAACTTTGCAGGATAACAAAATCATTTTAAAAATATTTCAGGGCATCAGTAAAAAAATCGTAATAAACAGATGTTACCTGTTCTCTAGCGGATCTTTCTGAGGAGCCCCTCATGCTGGCGTGGGAGGGCGAGGGTGACGGCGGGTTGTGGTGGGGGCTGTGGTGCGAGTGCTGCAGCTGCTGCTGCTGCTGCTGTTGCTGCTGCTGTTGGTATTTACTCTTCAGGTGATCCATGAAGGCGTCCCTCTTCCGTTCCATGTCAGCCTTGTGCAGGTTGGTCAGGGCCTCCAGGCTCTGTGCAGCACTGACGGTGTGGCGGTGCTCCGACGTGTGCACCAGCCCGACATTGGAGAAGCGCCGGCCACTGTTCCCCAGCGTCCTGTACTCCCGTGGATACTCCAGGTCATCTGTGGAGATCATGTGACTGCCGCCACGCTCGGGATCTAAAGGACGTGGGATTGACGAGGGGAAGGAGGGATAAGGAAAAGAAAGAAAGGAGGTAAGAGGAAGAAGGGTGGAAAGTGTACGGATAAGAGGCCGGTTGCCACCCAAATCCGCAGCCGGAAACATTTCAGGGTGGAGACGTACATACACACAGGAGGCACACATAGGTAGAAACAAGTGAAGCAGGGGGGAAGCAGAGCGGGAAAACGGCACAGAGGAGACAGGAGAGAGAGAGAGAGAGAGAGAAATGGGATGGGATGTTAGACTATTTGCCACCAGGATGGAGCAGTTCCTTGCAGAATTATTGATTTCAAGTTCTAAGGGGGGAGGAAAAAAAAAAAAAAGTAAAAAGCGCTTCTGCAATAGATCAAAGGCAAGGGGCTCCACCTGAATTTGTTTTGGAGGTTATTCTTTTCTTATATGCCTGTTTGTCTTTAAGCGGCTTTCGTTTTTACCGAGGAAACAGGCAAAAAGAACATTTTTGACATTAAAGTGATTGAAAGCCAGGTGGGAACGTGTAGGAACAGAAACATAATTTCTATCATTACTCTGTCTCCGCTTTCCTCGCCAACTTCTGCCCATCATTCCCTCCGTCACTCGTCACCCGCTGACACTTTCTTTACATGTTCTCACTATCTCTCTGTCCCTTCTGTCCATTTTAAGGACTCCCATCACTCCGGCAGCACGTGGCCTTTTTATCAGTGCTCTATCTGACAGGCAATACAGCCCAAGGTGGAAGGCAGACAGGAAGAGAACAAAGACAGGCGGAAGGAGATGGTTACACATAAAATATGTGACTGGAATAGCAATGAACTTAGGATGGGACAAAAGAGCAGGGAGCTTTTTTTTTCGCCCAGTGAGTTACCTTGCTTAGGATAACAGGCCCCAGCGTTGGCTAAAAGAGAAACATGTGAAGGGTTAATTTGTGTGTTTGTGCACAGATGTGCAAGCAAACACATCAGGTCTATTTCATATGACAACCAGAAAAGAGCTATCAGGGGGATGATGATAGCACTTTATCTGGATTACCAGAAGGTAATGCATTATATATGCATCGTGATGGATTCCAACAAGTTAACATATGGGATGGATGGGTAGGGATGCAGTGTGTGTCTTCCAATAACCTGCTGCTGATTATGCAGTTTCATATGGAAATTAAATAGCAAATTACAGTCAGTGATGAGAAAAAAAAAATCTATTCTACAATTCCGGTCAAATTAAAAGTGTAATACAGCACTAAAGGAAGCTGACCTCCTGTACATGAAACGCTCGTCAGCAGCGATAGGATGAGCTGAACGAGTGAGCAGCAGTGGGAGACTTCTTCAGGCGGAAGTTACAATTAGAGCGTTAATGACCAGAGAGGAAAATGGGAAGTTTTCCGCACAGCGGACAAACTGTCACACAGCAGGAGGCTGTAAGGGGGGGGGAGCAGGTCAGCAAGGCAGAAATATAACAGCTCACTCGTTTTGAACCCACTTCTCACTTTATTCATGCTTGAAGAGTTATCACACTTAAGGGCGATCCGCACTTTTAACACTCGGCCCTTACATCCTTCACATTATAAAGTGCTGATGAACTGAGCAGGGGTGAGACAGAATGGAATGACCTCCTGGCTAACAACATTAGCATTGAATTCTCCCCCTGCTCTCCGGGGCTGCCGGTTGTATTCATATAAACCCCCGCTTAGAGCTCCCTCCTATCTGTTTTACACTTCATTAGACTGGAGCTTATTGTGCATCAGCTAACAAGGACCTCACTCAAGGGTCTGATTACAATATTGAGAAAAGATGTGGCTGTGTGTTATGGCTTGTTAATGTGCCTGAGCGTCCGCAGCACGACAGTAAAAAGCTGAGACGGCGAAATGCTGCTTGGTTCCCTCTCTCAGACTCTGCCTCGGTAGATGTGCTGGGAGTTCGGCCCCCTTCAGACCAGGTTAAAGCCAGATGGAAAATTGTTGACCAGAGCAGCAAGAGAATTCATTAAAAAAAACTAATTGCAATGTTAAAACAATGGTGGCATTTAGCTCTGATTTGTCTGATTGACGGGAAGTCTCCACACCTACACCCACCTTATCAATAACATGATAAAATGCTGTTTAGGAGGGTTTCCGTAGAGAGCCTGACGCGCCATCGAGTGCGTCATCCTACACGACAGTTTCAATCTGGCACAGAGCCCTGTTCATATATTTAACAGTACAGTGAGAAGGAACCATTTGCATAATTTGAAAAAAAATCCCTTGATACCTGTGAGTGAATCACTCCTGAGGATTTGAAGCCTGATTTGTTTTTTTTTTGTTTTTTTACAAGTTGTTTGTATGAGTTGATTTCTATTCTTTAAAGCCCATAAATTGTTTTTGTTTTTTCTTCCTCCTCCTTCTATTCTTTGACATCCTCATCCTCGGTGTGTTATGTTGCCCAGGCTTCTCCTTGAAAGAACAAAAGATGAATTTCGGATTTGAATAACTCACAGGTGCCCCCCCCCCTCCCCCAGTCACCCAGCAACCAGTCTATGCACAATTTGGAGGTATGTGCGCATCTCCTGAGTCGGGACACTGGCACGTACTGAGCGCTATGTTTAAGGGGCCTGACCATAGCAAAGCATGTATTATCACTCAAAATGTGGATATTTTGTTTTAGCTGTTTGTTGAGATTTGTTTTCTTGCAGCCGTAGTATCTAGCAGTGGCTTCGGTGTTGTGAAGATGTTTCCCCACTTTCTGTTGTGAGAAGTTGTCTTTACTAAAGGGAAAAAAAGGCACTAGTACATATGATGCTAATACTGTGCTTTTGTTTCGGGCTCTAAAGATATAGGTTCTGCAAAAAATTATAAACAACAAAACAGAAATTACTCTTTCTGCACCACCTGCTGAGCAATGTCTAATCCACAAAATGCACAACTAAAACATTAACCAATAATGTCCAAATCATTTAACTTCTTCAAAATAAGAATTTGACTTTTGGACACTCCCAGTCAAAAGTTTGGAATCAACTTATTTTTAACATGGTCAAAACTATGACTCAAAATTATTTAGAATTATGTATCAAACACAAAATTGTGAAATGACTGAAACCATCTTGTACATTGTAGTTTTTCCTAAATGCTTATACTCTAGGACGTCAGGTCTGCCAATGTTTTAAATGCAATTACTGAGTCCTGGAAGTTAGTCGGCCCATTGTGTGCTTTGTTGTTCCATTTTACTCTGCTGGAGTTTGTCTAAGCCCGTGCACCTCGGGGAAATAACAACATCCGCAGCTGTGAGGCGTTTAACATCAGAGCAAGTCTGTTTTCCACAAAACAAAAGTTGGAAAGAACTGTAATCATGTTCATATTCTTGCACGGCATTTAATACCTAGATGTCCAAATAAGAAGCTTATGTGCCAAAATATGGGTTCGGAATTACAGCTTTGCGAACACTAAACACAACTAATCAACTCTGTTGTGATGAAAAGAAGTATTTCTTCATAAAACCGGTTTTAGTTTTCTGCCATAAAACCTTTCAAACTCCACTCTGTGGAGACTCGCTGCAACACTGTATGGCAAAGCTCTATCTTAAAAGCAGCAGAAGTAAAAGCCGTGTGGGTAAAGATGTGAGAAAAGAAAATTGGAACAGGTTATTCTGTTTTTTTATTTTCGACATTCACAATGAATATATTCCTCTGTAAACTGGCAGACAAAAACCCTGACAGGCAAAACAATGTGCGACAGTCCCACGCAATTGGCAGCATCATTTAAAACATAAATGTATAGTTGGTTGGTTTAAGAAAAGACTTTGTGGCAAAACAGAAACATCTGCCCATGCGCAAGTCTGGATCTAAAGCTGCGGACACTCAGTGGGTCAAAGAAAATGTTGCAGCACCTTCTTGGCCCACCGAATAATTAAGTGCCTGAATGAAAAGGAAGCTTGCAATCTAACCTGATAAGACCGGTGACCCCAGCCAGTGAGGCCCCAGCTCCACGGAAAGATCAAGGAATGATCGAGGGCTTGATCAAGAGCTTTTATCCGCTTAAAAAAAGAGCCAGCAGAGTTGGGCACTGAGAGATAGTAGAAGACAAATGGGCAGAGGGAAATTACAGTTTTCAAAAGACGGATTCCACGAGGTAAGAAAAAAATAACTTACTGAGCCTCTTAACTGTAATTGCTCTGTCTGGTTTATTGAAAACAAACTGCGCGAAACCTGCTTTCAGCAGTGAAAATATTTTCAGTGTTTTGATATTTTTATTGCACTTGCATAGATTTTTTTTTTCTTCTTCACAAAGCCACCCTCTCCTTAACTTTTTGCTGTTTAAGACACCAGTTTGCACCGCCTTCACTTGGTTATTTATGCATACAGCTTGTGACACGCGCTGTTCGCCAACCCACCCACAGCAACCATGAACATGCACATTCACATTTTCAGTACATCTAAAGCCTACCCCCTCAGCCACCCAACTTACAACATTTTCTTTTCCCACTTCACCCTCGAGCCACACGGGGAACTGGACTTTAAAGTCAGGATTTCAGGATGCTCCTCGTTATAGCTGGACTCATACAGTATGGATAATCAGAGGAAGTGGTTTGGGTGCTTTGATGGATGTGGAAGCAGCGGCAAGCGTTGTATTTTGAAGGTGCAGCACGAGAGGGTCAGAGCGAGTGGAGGAACCGTACAAGAGGTTTCATGTCTCAGAGTGTGATAAGACAGCCGCAGGCCTGGATACAGTGGTTCAGTAGTTAAATCTAATTTCACAGGTGTTCTAAACATTCAGATCCCTCCTGAGGCTAGTGACTAAACATTGTTTGAAAGAGGGCACACATTTAGGGACACACGTAGAAAAGTCACAGCGTCCTCTGACTAACTATTTGGTCTACAGCAGGGGTGTCAAACTCATTTTGGTTGAGGGGCCGCATACAGCTTAATCTGATCTCAAGAGGGCCACACGAGTTAACTCATTGCAAGATTAAATAGAACTAATAAAAGTGGACTTGTTGATTTTTATATTAAGTTAATTTCACTTTTACACAATATATTATGAATAACCTCAGCGTTTTTAAGAAAAGTATGTGCAATTTCAACAATACTTTTACTCAGTTAAACATTTACTTGTGCATTATGCATAAGAACTGATCACAGTGATTATACAATGTTGAAAAACATTTATTCACCTTTTTTGGAACTTAAAAACAATGTCCTGCATGACAAAATACATCAAACAGATAAAAATGAAGAAATTATTTGAATTTTCCCACACCTGAAGCTTAATCTGCTAATTAAAACACAGCGCCCCTCGTGTACAATATAGGAACTGCATATTTTCAATTAAACGAAGTACATGTTTTTTTCAATAATTGTTTTATCATTCTCTTCCTTTTATCTTGTCCACTTGTAAAAGTCAAATCTGATGAGCTCTTTGTGGCATCTTATTGCCACATTGCCAGACAGGACACTGAAAAAAAAAAATAATAATAATATTTTTATTGTTATTTTTTTTTTAATAATGATAATGCATTTAGCCACAGGGCCGGACTAAATTGTTCGGCGGGCCGCATCCGGCCCGCGGGCCATATGTTTGACACCCCTGGTCTACAGCGTACCGTACTCATTGCTACCGGAAGTATTCATATCTCTTGAGCTTTTCTGTCTTTTGTCACGCTACAACCACAAACTGCAATGTTTGTTGTTGTTTTTTTGTGGGGATTTAACATGACAGACCCACACAAGCTCACCGTAGCTGTGAATAAGAAGGAAGGAAATTCAAAGTTTCCAAATGTTTTCATAAGTATACATCTGTGTATTTGTATTTTACCCCGGTTTACTTTCATACAAAATCAACCGCAAGGTAACGGAGTCGGCGTGTATTTTAATCTCAGCGTGAATACAGCTGTGCCGTGAAGGCCTCAGTGGCGTGTTAGACAGCAATAGTTGGCAAACAGCATCGTGACGACCAAAGAACACACCAGACAGCTCAGGGGTAAGGTGGAGAAGATTTTTAAAGCTGGTTTAAGGTACAAAACAACATATGTGAAAAGCCCCAAATTATTAATGCCCCCGGCAGATTTAGGCTTAAAATAATTCTCATCTAACCAAGAAGTCTGTTTCTGACAGGAATCCTAATAAAACAACTTAAAAATAAATATTTTCATGTTTTCATTTCCATCTCATTTATAAGCGACATGTTAGACATTGTTTATACTCTACTCGGTTGTCAATGGAAAATTTGTCATTGCCATTACAACAATCAAACCTCTTTGATGATTTATCTTTGATGATTTGAACGTCACACGGGGAGCCGTTCAATCCCTCATCCAAAAATAATAAGAGCATGGCCCAAATGCAAACCTAGCAAGATACAGCTGTCCATTTAAACATAAAGGATAGGCAAGGAGATCATTAATCACACAAGCAGCATTATGTAATGGGAAGCTAACACTGCACAAAATACTGAACACCACCTCAGTGTGCATGGTGGTGGAAGCATTGTGCTGTGGGGATGTTGAGAGTTAGAGCTAAATACCAGACACTCCAGGAAGAAAGCCGGTTCTTGACTGCAACAGACTTAAAAGTTCAGCCGGAGTTCATCTTCCAGAAGTGACAACCTCAAACATGCAGCAAAACCTTAATAGAATGGTTTATAGAAATGTATATTTATATTTTAAAATTGCAGCATTGTTGAAACATTTCATTTATTTCAGTTCGTTATAGCAAGATAAATGATAAATTAAGTCACAAATAATAAAACAACTGCAGCTTCAATTTTAAAAAACACTCAGCAAAAAAAGTTTAAATATCAATTTTTACCAGTGTTGAGAAATAAACAGAAATTGTAACTCTTTCTGAATAAGGCAGACCTGCTTCTTTACTATAAATAGAAAAACATTGCCAAAAGGCCAATTAAAGAAGAGCACAATAATATAAAAAGTTCCATTAGTCATCATAGGATTTATTAATTTACTCTTTGAGTTTCATGCAAAAAATTAAGCCCAAGACAAGTTATGGGAAAATACTTAAATAAACCCTCACAATGTTGTTTCAAGCATTGGTCAAAGCGACACAGAGATAATTAGCAAAATCAGAATCAACTATCTAATTTCTGTCCAGTGTTTCTTAATTAAATATTGTTGAATTTAACCTGTTCATATTAGCAATTTAATGAAGTTGGACATATATTATATCATATTTGACACATTTGCATGATACTCGTTAGGTCTGATATTTTAGCAGACAGCCATGAAAGAACCTAAAGTACTGCGAGGCATGAACCAGCTCCTTGTGGACTCCTGGCTGAGAAATCACGCAGGGCACAGAGACTGGAGCGGCAATACTGATTTGGAAAAGAAAGGCGGCTGGTAGTGCAGTCTGCAAAGTGCTTCTCAGGCTCTTCTGTTACTGCTAAAGGCAAAAGGAAATTAGCTAAACTGGAAGCTGTTGACACTCGTAGCTACATGCTCTATTGGGGACAGTTAAAACTAATTGCTGGAATAAGAAAAGAAAGCCTGAACAAAGCACTTTAACAACCGAAGGGGCTGAAGTAGCTTCTACTTTGAATCGACAATAAGATAGGTATACTATACAAAAAGCAATTTTGGCAGGCGTTAAATATCAGCCATTAAAACTGTCTAAAATTTAATTAAGCATGTTTGTCAAGGATGTTCAATATTGGTTAGATTTTAACCCCATCAGCTACTTTACTTCAAACAGAGATGGAATGAAAGCTGCAATGAGGACTATAGCCTCTGTATACCTCTATATAAGGTGTGGAGGCTCTACCTGTAAGCTACGTAGCACCCCTTATTATGACCAAAAGGACTTCTGTTGTGAAAACTAATTCAATTCATAAATATTTAATTAATCCCAAAGGGAAATGAAATAGAAATTAAACAAATAAAAAAACATCTAACATCTAACTGTGGTTAGATGTCCTCAGAATAGCATGATGATGGCAACATTATTGTGGTGCAGGTAAATCCTGTAATACATGGAGAAAAGGGAGATTTGCATAATCACTGCATGACTCACTAATTGTGAGAACATAATTTGGAGGAGATGCCTGCTTTCGACATGAGTCTAGAACAAATGTAATAAAATTAAATTATCACCTTCATTTTAGGCTGTATTCACAGAAGGAAAAAAACATTGGTTAGATTATTTGGTCCAGACAAAAAGCTGACTCTATTTTTGGTGCAGTTTTAGTAAATTATAACAGAGCCACGTTGGATGATTCCTCCCATTGGACAGAAATGACTAGGGTCAGATGTAGCGAAGACCGCAAAATTTTCTAAAACAAACATGGAAGTCCTGCATGCTGCGATGCTGTTGTACACATCTGTGCTGTAATTAAAGGAACAATATAATTTTTAAGGTCGAGAGCAGCTCATTCAACTCGGGTTTGGTGACGTTGTGTTTCAGATTTTTCTGATTTTAAAGTGGCCGAAGGAGACGACGCGCTCTGCGTTCCCTAACCCACGGTAGTAGCCAGGGGCGGTTCTAGACGGGGGCCAACAGGGGCCCGTGCCCCTGTAGAAATGGCCCTGGCCCCTGTTATGGCCCCTGTACTAAAAGCATAATTCTCATAATTATTTGCAATGGCAAAGAAACCATAACTGATTGGTCACTTTGACCAATATTATTTTTTTACCTATACAGCTGTACTCTAAAAAGAATTTAAAACTTAAAGGCATACTATGCAACATTTTTCAGTTAATGTGTTCCATACCGTTTTGGATGATTAAATGAGTCATTTCAGGTCGAACAAAGGTTTTCTCGGCCGCCCTGGTGGTCTGTGGGGGAAATACCGCACTTGCAATTGCAAGAGCTCTCGGCCCGCACCCACAGGCTCAGAAGTCTCGTGCAAGACTGCGAGAGTCGGTCTTGCTTTACGGCGAAAACTCCATGTGTTTTTGCCCTGCCATTCACTATATGCACGCGCGAAAGCAACAACAAAGAACCGCGTGTTAACGTCAAATAAACATGCAAGCATATTGAGTTTTTTTTTAAAATTATGATTATTTTTTTTATTTTTTTTTGAATGTTGGCGAGGCGGTAGCGTGAGTTTGGCGAGGCGGCCGCCTCGCCAAGATAGCGCTGCGGGAAACCCTGATGTTCATACTTTCACTGTGTTAGTTATTGTTTGTACTGCCGTTTTTTCGACTTTTCGTTACGTTTGCCTGTCTGCTAAGCTCAAAACAACCGCGCCTGGCTTGACGGGGAAACCAGAACAGCTGACCATCTTTACGACAGTGCACTTTTACTTTCGCCATCTGGGGGGAGCCTCGCTGGAAAATCAACCCCGGTTGCATAGTATACCTTTAAGATGTTTCACGTTTAGCTTTAGCCGTATTGAGCAGGGGGCAAAGTTTTCAACTGCTAGATCAGGGGTTTGAAACATGCAGTTCCAGAGCCACAAGCCACTTAATATTATCATACAGTTAAATATTGCGATTTTATTGTTTTAAAATTTTTTTGTTCTGTGCCCCTGTGAAAAAACACTGGCCCCCACCTTGGCCCCCCTGGTAAATTTGGTCTAGAACCGCCCCTGGTAGTAGCATTAGCAACACTGAGGGCAAATTTTTGCCAGATGTCGGATTGGGTATGATCAAGGCCGGTTTGTATTCAGACCAGAACAGCACCAGAATCTGTTTGGAAACGGACCGAGACCACCTTAGTTGTTGTTTGGTTCAGATCTGGGATCGCTTGAGTGAATTCACACCAGCACAAAAACGTCTGGACCAAGATGGGAGTGAACTTAAAAAGGGACCAAACATGGCAGGTGTGAATATGAACTAAATGAGCATGTGCACCATTTTATGTCTCTGTTTAAATCATATCAAAAAGGCCAGAAACACTCGCCCCTCCTACCAGGAGAGGTGAGTTAAATGGGGGAAAAGTGAAGGCTGGCACTGAGAGGAAGCCTTCAGGAGAAGGTCAGCAAGCATTGTGAGCTGCTGGATGTAATTACAAACCAAGACAATCAAAAGGCTTCAGGCAGCTTAACATAAAACTAACACAGACAGCTCCACACAAGGCGATGCCAGTACTTTCCCCTGTCTTTAGAACACAGCTAGAAGTGCTACATCCAACTTTTAACCTCTTGCTCTCCTATATTTACAGTGTTTTCCTCCCACCAAACTCTGCCTACTCGTGTTTTTTTTTCTTTCCTCGGTCAGCAGTGCAGACGGCTAGCAGCAAATCTGGATAAACGAACCTGTTAATGAACAAAGCATCACACTGACAATTACAGTTAGCCGTGGTTCAGGTGAGACTCCTTTGGGGCCGTCGGTAGCAAAAGCCCTGCCGATATGCGTGTGCACTCAACTGGAGAAGAAATTATAGATACGATGTGTGTGTGCGCAGTAAAAGTAAGGAGAAACAGGTGGCAGAAGCTGGATAATACATGTATTTGTTTCAGATGCATTGGTGATGAAAGCTGGCCAGGAGCAGGTGAGCACACCTTCCAATTACAACCTGTTGTTAAATCAGGGACTCTTGGGAGTCCCTGGGTGTGAAGAAGACACTCTAACCACATCTCATTATACCCGTGCAGAAGTGTTTACTTCACAGGGGAAACCCCTGTGCCCCTCCCAACTTCAGTAAGATGCTGCATGGAGACAAGCAGCTATAACAGAATTAAGTGCTGCTGTTGGATAAATGTATGCAGAACATGGGGGCTGCGAGCCTTCCCTGCCTGCAGAGATACTTCAAAGGGCTGCGGCTCAACGGCGGCATAAACTCGGATCATCCTGGGGAAGATGCTCATTCAACCAGGACATAGATGATGTTCAATTGCTAAACTTTGATAGCAAAATCCGTGGAGTTTTTTCTGTGTGATGTTTCACACAAGAGGCGCTAAAGAAACGGCCGGGTAAACTAAGCTTATGCTGCTGCTGATGGGTCTAAGTCATGCTCCTTCTTTTAGAAGCCTACATAAACCAGGCATAGCTTCCCCCTGCGTACAAGGAGCGACTACGGTAACTGTTTTGTCCTTTTCAAGTATCTGAAGGTAGTCGGTTGCCTTCTTTTTGTAGGTGCTGACCTGACCAGGTGGGATCCAAAAGGGATCCAAAAGTAACCCAAAGTTTACCATTTGTTGCTGGCTCCAGGAGAAACACTGGTATCTTTTGATGTCACTTAACTTTTCCTTTCAATACGCACATCGGAGGCTGTGGAAACAATCGGAAACTATTTCATCAAGATGCGAACTTCTACAACAACGTACAAGATCAGATCTGTATGCTGTTGGACCTCTGCCTGTCCACCACTTCTAAGTAGAATGACAGTTCTTACAGACAAAAGCATGTGTGGTTCTGTCCTTTGCATATAAGAACAGAACCACATCGTAAAAGCTCTTCAAACCTGAGGATATCCTAGCTGGATTTTCATCAAGGCAGCAACAAAATCCAGAAAACACACGACTGACCAAAATAAGGAAAAGAACAGACGCAAAAATTGCCGTCCCTTATGTTGCTGGAACATCTGGGAAGAAATGCGTCGTCGTGGTGCATTTTATTCTGAGCTGAACTCTCACACAAAGGTTGGTTCATCCTTAGGATAAAATTCCCAAATGCAAACTGAGCGGCGTGGTGTGTGCAGAGTGTCAAGGAATGCCAACACCTCCGTACTGGAGAAACTAAATAGCCTCTCCAGAGACTCGTGATTCAACACAAGGGAACCAGCTCCTCAGGACAAGACTCAGCTGTGCACCTATACCTCAAAGATAAGGGACACTCTTTTGAGAACCAAAACGTTCATACTTTGTACAGAGAAGACAGATGGCTTGAGATAGCGGTGAAGGAAGCCTTTTTTTATCAAATGAGAAAAAAACAACAACACACCTACTAAACCGAGGAGGCGTCAGATTTCAGCTTTTAAAAAACATACAGTCCAGGAATGAGGCTGATGTCTTGTCAGTTCCAAAACCAATTCCCACCTTCTTGCAGGCGACCAAACATCTCGCAGTGAGCCAGGGTAACAAGTCAATAACGAAGCCCTATTGTCAGGGGAGTCCAATCTGCACGTGATTTTAGGTGTGCAGAACTGCACGTCCCAAACAGCTTAAAAGCTTCAAACTTCTCCTTCACTTCCCTGTGCAAATTCTCAGTGATCCAGGTCATCGCAACAGCTAACTTAAAATCGAAAGAACTGAGCGAACGTCCAGTTGCCTCCGATTTAAGCCTGTTTGCTGTTTACCTCACTAGTTTTGAATTGAGAAAGCCCTTTGGGTGAAGAGCAAAACATGAAACCACAGAAACTGTTCAGTTGTTTTATATTTTTAACCATTTTTGGATGACCTTAGAAGATCTTCATGGGGCATGGCACTTACTAATACCCGCAGAAACCTTGGTTAAACATGCAATAAACACTGCAAGGTTAAAGATGCAGTAGCCTATAGCTCAATCTAACGTCAGCATTTTCAACACAGATTATATCATTGTTTGTGATTAAAAGCAGGGGTGGTAAAAAAATGTTACCTGACTCCGCCAGATAGATTTGCTCCGCATATCCATCTGGAAACCTTCCGTTGAAGTAATTTTGGGAAGGGGCGAAAATACTGGTTAGCTGATTGGCCTATGTTGGTGATAGACGGGCCAAATGAACCAATCAGATTCGTCGTCGCTCTGTTACGAGCGACGACGAAAACACAACCACAAGCCAAGCTACTCTTGCTGCTGCAGGTAAAGGCTCATTAGCTCAGCAAAGAAATAATCTGTAATTCCGATAAAACTTGCTCGATAGCCACGCTAACGCTAGTTTCATCGGCTGAAGCCGCCATGCTGTTAAGACTGAACTGACGCGCTTCCCGTTGCGTCACACCTCAACCCGCCTCAAAGCCAACGCTGATTGGACGTTCGTTTGGTGAACGGCTCCAAATTTTCTTCAACGGAGAGTATCCAGACTGATCTGCGAGTGAAACCTTGAAAGCTCGCGAGATCAGGATGGTCTCACGAGGCTAAAAAAAATGCACAAAGAGAAGCAAATAAAAATTGACATTTTTGCTTCTAAATGATAAAAAAGTAAAAATTGGTGTTTGGTCTTAAAATATCATCGTTTTACCCTTCATAACAACTTCAAATCGACTGAAATAATAACCTAGGATTGATTTCTAACTGCAAACTGGGAAGATTAAAAAGTAATATTAAGATGAAAGAAAAAACAGGATGTGCTTTTTTTGTGCCTTTACTGAAGGCCTTTGAAAATCACAAAATCTAAGAGAAATTCATGGAAATGTTGCAAAGCTTACCCTTTGCTGGTGTAAACGAATTGGTTGCTGAAATTGCCTCTTTCATGCTAAAATCTCTTTCATATTTTTTCAGACAGTTTTGAAATCTATGTTTAATTAAAATAAAGGGAACATATCACATCAGCAGCAGAAGACACACACACAAATCAAATTTACACAGCAGAGCTAAGACATGACTGAGGTTAAACCAGAATCTAAACCGTACCAGCATGAAATTATTTTTATGCAATTACCCGGAGTTGGAAATCTTTTTTTGGCTGATCCCAACTTTAACTATACCAGAAGAGAATGTCAGGCCCAGAAAGGCGTCTGATACTGGTAAGGTATTTAAAGTTGTCTGTAATAAGGGCTAAACCTGTGAAAATGATTTAAAAGCTCTCGGTTTATCCGATTCAAAGGTGTGTTATAGCAGTGCGGCTCTCTCACAACTCCTGTATGCAGAGCGAGATGCAGCATAACTGGACAAACAACAGTAACAGGCTGCAGACCGCAATGCTTTTGATAGTTATACACTGAGTTATTTCAAGTCAACAACAGCCACTTTGAACCAAAACTAGAATTGTTGACTCGTCACATCCCTCCGGAGTGTTTCCAACAAACAGTTACACAGACAGATATTTAGACAAAAAGAAAGAGCGCCGCACGATTTGCTGCACCGCTGAGCCGGTGATAAAAAGAAAGAAAAAGAAACATAAAAAGAAAGATTTTACAGTCAGGGAAACGGTAAAACCTGTTGTCCCATCCACACCCCGTTGCTTGTTAAGAAAACAACAGGGGAGTACGCTAAAACCAGAGTATGTTAAAACACTAAATAAAGGTTTACATCTGTTTATTCCTAATTAAGAAGCTGTTTTCTATAAATATGTTCCAGTACAGGAAGTTTAAATAGGGCGCTGTATTCAAATTGAAAATAGATAAGATAATACTACTTAGTGTCACGTCTGTAGGTGTGAACCCAGAATTCAGCCGAACACAGAATTACGTTAAAAAGGTTTATTGGAAATGTTCTATCCAGACAGACCAGAAGTTGCTGGCTGAACCACACTTGACCAGATGCAGGTGGAGCACAGGTGAGGGGATGCAGCGATCTGGCAGTGAGTGGATGTTAGGCAGGTAAATGAAGGCTGGGGAACAGGTGAACACACAAGCACACAAACAAACAAAAAACCTAAATCATGACGCTTAGCCCCTACACAACAAACCACAAAAAGAAACAGCTTATTGCTGTAGCAAAATGATGACAGTAAGTAAGCAAACAAAATGCAATCAAAAACTGTTCAAGCACACACACACAAAAAAAACAGGAATCACCCAGTGTTTGGAGTATTTGGAGGAGAGCTATACATCCAAGATAGTGGTGGGATCTAAATTCACATTGGTACAGTTCACTGATGGTAGAGAAACACTGAAGACTGCTAAAGACCACGTTTATAACCAGGTCTATTGGTTTCATGAGTAATAGAGCACACACACACACACACACACACACACACACACACACACACACACACACACACACACACCAAGTCTCTCAATATACTAATACTAACGAGCCAAAAAAGCAAGTTGTTGAAACTTTTTTACAATTCTTGCACAGTGAGTTCCTGCATTTGTCTTTCTTATACTACTACTACTACTACTACTACTACTACTACTACTACTACTACTACTACTAATAATAATAATAATAATAATAATAATAATAATAATAACAATAATAATAATAATAATAGTCCCAGAGGTTCATTACAATCTCATTAATAATAGAAATACAAATATTCAAAAGAATATTAACTAATAATGCTCTAGTTGTGTTGCAGATAATGCTCCTTAACAATTAGCTGCATCCCCCCCATCTTTCTGTTTAAATGTGTGCTTCCTAGTAAATAACCAGAAAGAATCATTGAAATAGCAACATGTTGTAGTAATTTGACATAAAAAGAGAAACTCATATAAAACGAAATTATTACATACAGGGTTTTATATTTATTTCTGCACATTATATTTTACAGCTACTAACAACCTAAAATTCAGTTTCTCAGAATAGTAGAATATTACTGAACCATGTTCATGTACAACTATATGCATTTACTGTAAACTACATACACTCAAACTCAATTTTGGATTTCCCTCAGCTGTGGCTCTTGACACCTCATTAATGTCCACAAATTCTTGTATAAAATTTGCTTCACAACCCTCCAAGGTGGTATTTATCCTTTCTGCTTCTGCATTTTTCTCCACCAGCACTTTGTCCTTCCACAAAACTTGCTGTTATGCTTGGATACCGCATTGTTAACAGGCTTTAACAACACTTCAACACTGTCTGCTGAACAATTGTCAAATAAGCTTTCATCCATAAAATTGTTTAGCTCACAAACTTGGCATAAAATACCTGCATTACAAATACTTTTTATTGGCCTTTCTAAGAAAAACATAAGTTTGGGTTTTATGTTCTTATGAAGTAAATATTTCACTCTGTTTTAAAGGAAACTATACACCGTTTAAATTTCACGTTTTCATTTAAATGACATTACTAACTTGTATTTGCTCATAATGAGGAATACCCACAATCGCTGCTGTTTTTAGCTTCATGCACATCCAAACAATATGTTGCAAGAAGTCCAGGAAACTGTAAATGTACAGGGAAGTGTTTCATTAAAATAAAAATAGTTGTGCTTCTTTAGAACTTTGTTCTTTGCTCTACTGCTCTATATTGAACACTAATTAGATAAGTTTGCTTTGGACAGATTAGAAACTTTGCCCAGTTCTCTCCTCAGAAGTCCTCACAGCTTCAGGATGCTTGTAAAAAATCCTTGGGAATGGAAGCGTAACAGGAAACATATACCATCATCTTATAAGGGGACATGTTGAAAAACATATTAGACATAATCAGATCTGCAGTTCAAGGGCAAAAAAAAGTTTAGAGGCGGGCAGTTTTGGAGATACATTATTTTACACACTCACTTCAGTAATAGTTTACATGAGGAAACAGCCATTGCAGATGCAAGGTAGTTTCATGTTTTTTTATGTTTGTTTTTAAACCTAAGAAGACATTCCGGAACCAAAGTAATCCTCATAACAAGATTATCATTATTAAAATATCTTTTTTAGAGGGGTGTAAACCAGATTTGTGCTGCCGCTGTGTGATGTGAGCCCGAGGTCTAATGACGACGGGCAAATTTGCACTAAATCTTGTCAGCCTTGGTGCTAATAGAGCTGCTTGCCTGTTAAGGTTACCTGTTTAATAGGGCAGGATTAGTGAGCTGGCTCAGACATCCAAATTAATTGCTGCCTCTCTCAAAGCAGACCTGCTTTCTAGCATCTTCTTGATGCCAGACCTCGCTTCTGCACGTAGTCGACGGGCTAACCTAACTAGCAATCTCAGACAGCTACATGTTTATTGTCAGATTAGTGAGGCTTTGGCCAATGGCTTTCAATCAAATTGGTGAATTACGTTGCATGCTGAGATTCATTAAATGCTTGCATGAGCTGATTAGATGAGAACAGATGCAGGCAGCAGCGATGGAGAGGTGCCCAAACACACGGGTAATGTTAGAGATGGGACATGTTCAGCAGCACGAGTGAAACAGAAGCAAATGTTCAAGCAGTGAGGCTGGCAATTAGCTGGATTTCACTCAACGGAAATATGATTTGCAAATGCCATTGTGTAGGATTTGATTTTAAATTCCAATGCTTGGCTCGATATTTGCCATTTAAAAACAACTTAATGGACTGTAGATCCTGACAACTGGCCATTCAGCTTCATATTAAGCTGCTTTTAGTGCTGGGTTCGGCTGATGGCTATAGCACCAGCATATAATGTGACAGGATGGAAGTTCAACAGCTAAAAAAAAAAACTAAATGTTGTATTTCACAGAACCTATTGATCAGAAATCTCCTTGAAATTTTTCTGTTCTTTATAATTTAAGACCTATACTATTTCATGTCTTTTACCTGGAGGGCTCACAATGCATTGTCACACAAGTGCTAATTTTCCTCAAATTGTAAGAATAACAGAAGCCATGTTGATGGGAATTATCTTGACAGTGTAATTGGACCGCTCTAACCAGATTTCCATTAATTGGAACAGCAAAGAGCAAGCAGGGGGGAGGAAAAAAATCACCTTAAAAAAACTGTAAAAAAAAAAAAAAAGAATCAATCAAAACAACCGGCAATTATCTCGGCAAAGATTGGCATCGCTCGTTGCTGCAGATTCATCGCCTTAGCAACAAAGTCAGCTGTTAAACAAAGCTGTTTTCAGCCTGTGCGGGCCTCCACACGTGCACACACAGTATTTAAAGGAGAGAAAAAGGGGAGGCATAAAGCGTCACAGTGTGAGGGATAGTCGGCGACAGATGTGGAACAAGCAGGACATCTCAGACATAAAAGTTGTCTCGTCAGATCTGGGTTTGGATGCATGTCGTCATTTGCCAAAGTGCAAGCTGCATGCTGTGCTGTCAACCAACTTAAAAAAAGACAAAAAGACAAATGGAAAATTAAAGGAGACATTTGTGAATACCCCTTTAGCAGCTCTACTAGTCAAAATAAGACTTTTGTCTTTTGTAATAAAAATGGCATGTACGGTGAGATCAGAAACTACATGGTGATATGAAACTATCCTGAAGCTGAGTGAAAATTTTATTTATTTGAGGAGGAATTGAGCCTTTTTGCCATGCTTGGTGTGATCTCAACATGAGTAGCGAGATAAACGGCACACAGCAGTCCCTTGTGGGGAGTTTGTGCAATTGCTCAATTTTTCGCCCACAGAGGATAACAGTACAGTGTAGCCTTAATCTCCCCCCAAAACAGGAACTCAAGCTTCAAATTTTATTTTAGCTTCTGCACCCTGTTGATGCTCCCTGATGCTTAAAACTGTCCCTTCATCCTCTGTAGGTGACCTTCCATAGCCCACTATAGAAAACTGCAATCATTTACAGTGAGCACACCGTAAACAACGAGATTTTCTCCTAAATGCTTGACATGCTTCAGCCTGCTTCAGGGGGGGATCTGATAAAGATTTCCTAAAAAGAAAAAAAAAATGTGTTGAATTTGTTTGCTTCGCTTTTTTTCCCCCTGTTGTCATTCTGTAAAAATATTTTCACAAGTTCAATATAACTTGACAATGCATGACTAAAATGAATATCTTCCATTTGTGCGTACCGTCTAACACTCTGTGTGGTTAATGCATGCCATGTGTAAGCTCCTGTTTTCCCGTTTATTCACCACGTATCTGCTGATCTCTGCGTACACCGACATAAGCTCACTCTTTTCTTTCTTCTGCTCTCTGTTTGCTCTTCTGTCTCAGGTCCCAATGGTTTTTTGCGTGTGTTCCAGGCGCCTCATTTGGGTGTGCAGAGAGAGGCAGAGGGTGTGGCAGGCATGCAGATGGCTTTGGGTTCCCCTGTGATGTGTGGAAGGGGGAGGCGGGGGGCGGTTAGGTGGAGGGGGGTTCGGTTGGCACAAACGAAGAGGAGGAGAAGACGAGTTGGATGCTAACAAGCTGTCACTCAGAGCGTAAACGCAGCATCCACAGCAGCAACAAAAACAACCAAGACAAACCCCTGACAAGACCGGTGTGATAAACAACAACTAAGACGGCATGCAGGGCTGCTGCGCCGTCACGGCAGAGGTAATAACCACCTGGACCACATAAATAAGAATTAATAGAATAAATGTAACAGAGAGAAGCCTTAATAAATTAATCTTTTATCTAGTGGAGCAATTTCATAGTGCAAAACGTAGAAATTATCAACCTTTAATTTGAGTATTTCATTAGGTGGGGACGTGTTTCTTGCAAAAAATGTTTTGAATAAATCAACTTAGAGGTACATCTCAGAACATCTCATCTACATGTGAATAAGGTCAATATATTCTGTCAATCATTTCAGAAAGTGAAACTTATAGATAACATAGATTCTATACACAGAATGACATGTTGCAAGTCATTTAGCTAGTTATGGCAGATCATGAAATACCAAAATTCACTGAAAATTACAATATCATATAAAATCAATAAAAAATAGATATATTTAAACAGATATGTCAGGCTTCTAATAGGTTGCTACTTTCAATGCACGCCAATTACTGCATCAATGCAGCGTGGCATGGAGGCGATGAGCCTGTGGTTCTGCTGTGGCTTTTAGGAAGCCATGGTTGCTTTGATTGCTGCCTTCTGGTCATCTGCGTTGCTGGGTCTGGTGTCTCTCACCTTCTTCTTACCAATACCCCATAGATTATATGTGGTGTATAAGTCAGGCCAGTTGGCTGGCCGATCAAGCACAGCACCACCAGGGTCATCAAACTAGATTTTAATACCTTCTGGTACCAGGACCTGTTGGAATAGTAAATTAGCATCTCCTTACGGCTTGTCAGCAGAAGAAAGCAAGCTCTCTAAAATGTCCTGGTAGGCGGGTGCATTGACCAACACCAGGAGATGACATGGCAACTCCAAGCCATCACTGACTGTGGAAACGTCACACTGGACATGAAGCAACGTGGGTTCTGTGCCTCCTCACTTTTCCTGCAGACTCTGGGACCTTGATTTCCAAATCAAATGCAAACTTTACTTTCACCTGAAAGGAGGACTTTGGACCACTGAAAAACAATCCAGTTCTTTTTTTTTTTTTATCTTTTTTTGTCCAGCTACGATGCTTTTGATGTCTCTGGTTCAGGAGAGGCTTGACATGAGGAATGCTACGTTTGTAGCCCATGTGTGGGATTTGTCTTTGTATAAGGACTTCAGACTCAGCCTGAATGGATTTCGGTAACCGTCTCATGGTTGTTGATATCCATTTTGCTGGTTCCACTTTTCCTACCACACTTTTTTCTTCCACTCAACTTTCTATGGATTTGCTTGGATACAGCACTCTGTGAACAGCCAGCTTCCTTAGCACTGACCTTTTGTAGCTTCTGGACGGTGTCAATGACTATTGTCTTCTGAACATCTGTCAAGTCAGCAGTCTTCCCTGTGGTTGTGTAGCCTACTGACCCAGACTGAGAGACCATTTAAAGGCATAGAAAACCTTTGCATATCTTTTTGAGTTAATCAGCTGGTTAGGATGTGACACCGTGAGTTTCCAATATTTAGCTTCTGAGATACTGAATTTTGGATTGATATTATCTGTAAGCCTTAATAATGAGAATTACTAGAATTAAAGGTGCGAAATATTTGGCTGTATATGTAATAGATCTAAATAATATGTGAGTTTCACATTCAGAAATGAATGACAAAATTTTTTAACTTTTTCATGATAGTTAGATTTTTTGTTTATGTTCCTGTATATCAGCACCTTATATTTTACTTCTGTTGCTCTTAGGTACAAATATTACCTGATACACCGTCCAGCCACCCTTAGCCACTCTTCAAGATGGGAAAGACAAGAGACAATTGTCATTTAAGTATGTCAGATGCATGTCAATCTTTATGAGTCTGTAAAAGACGATAAGAACATACTGTGCGTACTCGTCTAAACCTACCCTTGACTGAAATAAGAACAAAAACTAAAATGTTTAAAACAGCTAAGTTTATTTGCCCATGAATGGGCAAGAAAGAGAAGATAATCTCTACATTTTATACATAACTACAAGAAAGAGGGGTGATAAAAAAAACTCCATAGCAAATTATTGTAAAGCTTATGCGTCTCTTTACCAAAGATTCAAATAACTTTGATGGTACTGTAGATAGACTATGGCCCATGAGGTTTGACTGAAATATTATTTTTAACCCCTTTAATAAAATGATCGTGAGAATGGCATTTATTTCCTAACAAAAAAATAAAAATAAAACCGCAAAAAAATAAGGTTACTCCAACTTCACAGGTTTGAGTGATTTCTTTGGTGGACTAGAAATGTGTTTTAGTCCACATGACCCACTTCTGGCATCTCCCTTTTCTCCTTTTTTTCAGATTATCGTCTAAAGCAACAACCTAGAGCAAAGTCTGCACAGATGTGGGCTAATGACAGCATGCGGCTGTTAAGACTAGAGATACAACAGTCATACACTTGTTCGTATATGGGCTCCGTTGGCAGAAAGTTGGCTTTCACATAAAACTAAATGATGCATCAGCTTCCCATGGGGTTGCGTGGAGCTGTGAACGTGTTTGTGTGTGTTTTGGATCATAAACACAGAGAAACAATGAGTAAATCCTGCTTAATTGCTCTTATTTACTGCATTGTTGCTCTTATTTATTTTTGCCTGTTATGCTGCATTCAGTAACCACTCAGAACACAGTTTATGATGTCTGTCAATGGAAAAAAGGGCAATAATGAAAAAAAAAATAGATTTGATTAGATAGTCTGGTCCACTCTAAGTTTTTTTTCCATCATTTTTAAGGATTTTAACACAACATTTCATTAAAAAATATTCCCTCAACACCCATTCTTATTCAAATCACACCCACTGGAAAGCTACCTCTCCGGACATGCACACACAGACCGAATATCTACGCTTTTCAAGCTCAAGCAGAACGCCTTCGGAGGGGCTTATATACTTAAGCGAGAACACTCCAGCATTTAATATGAATAGAGACGTCAGGAAAAGTCTCTTTTTTTGTGTGTGATTGTTCCTCCTTTTTTCACGCCACCTGTTGGGTGAATGACACTCGAATTTGACAGTTGTTAAATGTTCTGCTCCGGAGCCCCAGAGCACTTGGCAGAGCAGCCCATCACTAATCCAGCGAGCACGAGCACCGACTTACAACTAGCTGAAACACAGAGACGGAAAGAAAGAGACGTGGAGATTTGAAAGACAGAAAGACAAACGCTGCAGCTGCAGAGACAGAGAGAGAGAGAGAGAGATAAGACGACTGTACAGGTGGTCAAAGTCAAGGAGTCTCATATTATTACAGGAAGGTGTGGGGAAAGCATAACGAGGTTAGGAGGAATTGATAAATATTAAAGATTGCTGGAGAAGTGGGCCATAAGAGAAGTGAACATAAAACAAAACTATCCTAAAAAAAGAAGGAGAGCAATAGGCATTGAGACTGTGGGGCTGCATGAGTGATGGGGGAAGGTGGAGGGGTTTGCTGAGAGGAGGAGCTGGGGGTTTACAGGGTTTCCTGTGAATCCATTTGTCTCCCAGAGACTCATTAGTGTTTGCGAGAGGGCGTCCGGTTATATATAGGCTCGGGAGCGTGTGTTTGACAGGAGGGAGTCTAGGACTTGACGGCAAGAAATTAATCTCGCAGGAGAGCTCCCAGAGGATGTACGAAGAAACAAAACAGATGGGTATCCCAAAAATAAGCTCGATCCTTTTTAAACGGTCGGCGGCTCCCATCAAATGTTGCTTGGATCCCCGCCACAGCATTTATCCCATTGAAAATCCACAAACAAGCCCTTATCAGGTGCTTTTAGGTCGTTTTATAAGGGGGGGATGGATCCAAATCGGCAAACGCAGAACTACAGCTTTCGTTCTCCTACTCGTCGAACAGGAATGATGTAAACAAAGCTCAGCTGAAAGGAAATTTATTTCTCCATTCCTTTGAGAAAACAAGAACAAAGTGAGCGACTTGTATTGTAAAAAGACGGATTGTGAATACATATTTAAGCAGAGTTGTCGGTATTTTCTTGGAAAGAGTTTCTATGTCTTAGCTTTCATGTTTCAACAGTCTTGTTAGCAGTTGTCACTGGCTTCAATGCAACCTTATTGTTGTCTTGACAAATACTGTAAGGAATAGAACAGTTTACTTTGGGAGATCATAATATTTAATAATTAATCAATTATTAATCATTTCTGGTGTTTAATCAACTTTCAGTTTGATTCGTGTCATGTCTTTGCCGCATTCATAAATTAGAAAGTCACAGAGAAGCTTCAGTTATTTTAATGACTAATTTAAAAAAAAAGTGAAGCACAGATACAGATTTATTGCAGACTTAAAGGTGTATTTCAAATGTTCATTTTTCTAATTTGATGATTATCGCTTATAGTATAATGAAAACCACCATACATTTCTAAGAACATGTAAACTTTACAAACATTGATAAAAACTGAGACATTTACAGCTGGATTTTATTAATGGTGAGTTATGACCTACCTAGACGATTATCAGAAAGACTGCTGAGTTGACAACTGTCCAGCAGACAGTCAAAAGGTTATTGCTAAACAAGTTAGCCGTTCAGAGTGCTGTATCCAACCAGAATAACTAAAAGTTAAATGGAAGATTACAGTAGATTACATGGCAACCGTTTGGGTTGCCATGTAATCTACTGGTGTTGGCCCACTGGGATATAAAGAATTTCGGACTGGGTCAAGTCTGAAATTAATGCGGCCATCTTCCAGGAAATCTTACAGCACTTGATGCTTCCCTCTGGTGGATATATTTCATTTTCCCTGGCGCCTGCCCTCACTGTCAAAAGGATCGATACCTGGTTTGATGACCAAGGTATCACTGCTCTTGATTGGCTGTCAAACTCGCCTCACCTGAACTCTATAGAGAATCTACAAAGTGTTGTTAGTAAGACGATGAGAGACACGAGGCCCTTTTAACACCTCAGCGTGAAAACAAACTAATCATGCTATGCTGCACTGATGGAGTAATTCATATAAAAGGAGCCCAAACCCAGTGCATACGCTGAGCTTTTTCTCTATAAAAAATACTTTCTTTAATGGTCTTATGTAATATTATAGACTACAGGCAAACTAGATTTGTGTTTCACTAGCTTTAGGTTACAACCATTAAAATAAACAGAAATAAAAACTTGATCTGTATCCGTCTGTGTGTATTATATCTATATAAGACATAGGTTTCCATTTTTGAAAGAAATTCATGAAATAAACTTGTTAAAAAATGTGCCAGCTCTCATTTGAAGTTGTGGCAGCTACTGACAAACACTCCACCGTCTAAATCTGTAGATGGTCCCTCAAGCAGCTACACCACTGACCTCCTGTAACCACTCGCTCAGCAGCAGCGGCTGAAATACTCAAACCGTTTAAAGCTGGAGAAATTCAGTCTCCCTGATCCTCAGCAGAGATCCTTTAGAAAAACCCTGCGTCTGACCCCAGTCTAACCCGAGTGCCTTTGGCTCTGCTAGACGGTGGGTGATCATCCAGACATAAAGCTGTAGCTGAGCCCAGGGAATGACTAAAGGAGGCTTAGAGTTATGGCTCAATCAGAGGCTGAATGCACCTGCAACTTGCTGTCTCACAGCTGCTTTCAAAGAACTGTGATGAAATATTTATGGTTACTGTGACCATTATAGATCCAGGACGACCCAGGTGGCACAGCTGTAGATAAAGCTAAAGATCCTTAATAGTTATAGTAGTAATCTAAGGATGGTCATGCATGTGGTGCTTATTCTAATAACTTTCTAATCAGTTGCTCCACCTTTATTTTCTATTTCCTCTAACCACATAGAGGTGGCACTGCATTTCTATGCAATGTTGGCTGTCTTCAAAAGACCGTTCAACATTCCTTAGAAATTCTCTATTTTCAAAATGTTCAATTTTTCCCTATATACCAATATTCAGATTTTCTGACTAGAATATGGATCGCTCACCTACTTGATTATTCCTGTTCTTGTTCCTAACTTCCCCAAGTATAGAATCTAGACTGGATCATCCTACTTGGAGCAGAACTACTTGAAAGCACCATTTGTGATATTTGATAACTTTATTTCCTAAGCAAATATCCAAAACAATCATCTCAATGCTTTGTTTGGCATCTGAACCACAATGAGTTCATAAAACCACAGGCCCAGTTTAGACCGCTGAGTCAAGTCAAGTCAAGTTTATCTGTGTAGCATATTTCTGTAGCATGGCGGTTCAAAGTGCCTTACGTCATGAAAACATAAAAACATCATAAATGCATAAAAACAGTCACTGGTTGTGAGACCAGAATAAACATTAAGCCTGAATACACATCAAATGTCTTGGTCGGTGTTCCTGTTATTATGGGCTGAAAGCGACTCTAATCAGGTGGGTTTTCAGTCTTCATTTAAATTAACTCAGTGTTTCGGCTGAGTTGCAGTTTTCTGGAAGTTTGTTCCAGATTTGTGGAGCATAGAAACTAAAAGCTGCTTCTCCATGTTTGGTGCTGGTTCTGGGTATGCAGAGTAGGTCAGAACCAGAAGATCTGAGTGGTCTGCAGGGTTGACACAGCAACAACAGGTCTTTAATATATTTTGGTGCTAAGCCAATTCAATGATTTATAAACTAACAGAAGTATTCAAAGTCTATTCTCTGAGCTACATGGAGCAAGTGTAAGGACTTTATAACTGGAGTAATGTGCTCTATCTTCCTGCTTTTAGTGAGAACATGGACAGCAGTGTTCTGGATCAGCTGCAGTTGTCTGATTGATTTTTTTGGGCAGATCTGTGAAAACACCATTCCAGTAATCAATGAGACTAAAGACAAATGCATGGATGAATTTATATAGATCTCGTTGGGACATCAGTCCTTTAATCCTGGAAATATTCTTCAGGTGATAGAAGCCTGTCTTCATGTGTCCTTGAAGGTTCAGATCTGAGTCCATCATTACACCCAGATTTCGGGCCTGATCAGTAGTTTGTAGCTATTATAACTGAAGCTGTGTGCTGACCCTAGTTTGTTCCTCTTTAGGACCAAGGATAATATATAAACATGTCGCCTTTAATATCGCTGTAAAAAATCTTGTTGCATTTCTTTTTAAGGTGTGGGGTGTTGGGGGTACGTCAACCCTGTTGGGACACAGAAGGGGGTGTGTGGCTAAAAAAGTTTGAGAACCTGCTGTTTTTGTTATAACTTCAGCTAGTGGGAGCATATAGATATCGAATAGAAGGGGTTCTGGGATTGAACCTTGGGGTGCCCCACATGTGACTTTTGTCCATTCTGATGAGAGTTACCTATTGACACAAAGAAGCCTCTGTTCTTTAGGTAGGATTTGAACCAACTGAGTCATGTACCAGAGAGTCTGACCCAGCTCTCCAGTAATTAATAATATATCATGGTCAATGGTCTCAAATGCTGCTCTGATGCCCAACAGAACTCGCACTGTGGTTCTTCCACAGTCTGTATTTAGATAGATGTCAATGAACACTTTGACAAGGGCGGTCCCAGTACCGCGGTGAGCACGGAAACCGGACTGAAAAACATCAAAGCGGTTGGTCATTGTGAGGAAGCAGTTTAGCTGATGAAACACAGCTCTTTCAGTAATTTTACTGATAAATGGCAGGTTGGAGATTGGTCTGTAATTCTGCAGATGTGATATGTCCAGGTTGCTCTTTTTTATCAGTGGTTTAATAACTACAGTTTTTGAAGCCTGGGGGGAAACACCTAATGAGAGGGATGAATTTACCATTACCACAGGGTGGGCTTTTTAAGAAAGGTTGTAGGTAGGATATAAAGACAGCAGCTTTTAGGGAGCGTGAATGTCAAACTGGGTTTTTAGGTGTGCATTTTTCTGCAGATTTTCTTTTATTAAATAAAAACCCAAAACAATCACTTTTGGCAAAAAACATCTGATCAGCTTGAAGATAAACTATCTAATTTGAAAACATAGAAAAGGAAAAGAGCTTTTCATTTATTGTGACTTATATTTTTTATCTTTCAGATAATATTTAGAAAATCCTCAATGTGGAACAATTTTCTGTGCTTTTTTTAACCAGACTTGGAAAATGATAAGAATTTAAATATTTAATCCTGCATATAAACCCATTTATTTATATTTAATTACCATTTCCTTTGGTAACTAGGGCAACACCAAGCCTATTCATTATATCTTCGATATCCTTGCTCTTTAAGACGTTGAACTTGATGTTGATGTTGACAGTGGGTGGCCACTAATACACATCCAAATGATTGATGAAAGTAGCTTTAACTGCAGGACATGGAAAATAAGCAATTGTTGGTAACTTAAAAGGTCATTCCCATTTTTCTGACATTTTGTTTGTACTGCCAACAAACTGCACTAAATATCCCCTTGGCTGCAGCAGAGTTTTAAGCAGTGATTCCAGAAATAAAATACATCTGAATTTATAATCCATGTTCAGATCAAGCAATGAAAATGGAGCAAAGGAAACATGTTAACACTATTCCCAAACTAACCCGCAAGAATAAACATGAACTTAGTATGAACCGATCAGTAATTTATTCATTAGAAAGGCTTGGAGACTTTTATCCTCCGTGTAGACTTACTGGATAAAAAAAAGCAAGTAATTCTTAAAATATCATGTTTTTTTATAAGTGGCGGTTACCAAGATAAAAAGAAGGTTCCTATGGATAGTAATTACATTAAAATATGCAAAAATAAAGATAAAAGTTAAAATAATTGGAAAGTTTACAATTTAGCTTTTAATTTTTTCATAAAATGTATTTCCTAAAGCCTGAAGGAAGATGACTTTGACGTATATTTTCAGCTTTTAAGGATTTGGGTGATTTTCTTTAATTTTCGAGATTAAAAAAACAAAAAAACACCCGACATTTTAATTATATAGACAATCCTATCGGATTATTTGCAAATGTGGAGGTTTAGCCAAACACTTTGTCTAAATTCTCCTGGTAAAATAAGGATTTCTCTTTGAACCGCCACATAACAATAGAGATTATAATTGAGCGCTCGTCTTCGTATGCAGCATCATGATATCCAGCTTATAGCAGAAATCCTTGAACTTACACGTCAGCAGACAGGAAATGTCCTTCAGCAGCAAACTAAGTCCTTGCAGTTTCTCTGTAAACAACGTTAATTTGTGATCACGCTAAGAAAAGTACAAGCTCTAAGTTAAAAGCCCCGTGTTTCATTTGACAGCGACGCTGCTGTGTTGTGTTAAATTATCATTCAACCCTAAAATATGTTCCCCATGCGATATTGTGTGTGGTGCATCCATTTGTAAGAGCATCATCCATACACTCATCTCGAAGAGCAGCAGCGCAGGTAAAACAATTTCTCTAGAAAATTGCCCCTGCTGATAGATTCTAAAAATAACACGAAATCTGGTGGTGTGCTCGAATCCCTGCAGAGAGAGAGAGGGAGAGCTACTGTAAAGTCAGAGGTCGAGCGTTCGGGTTGTGTCAACGTGACTGCCAAGGAAAAAGGAAAATATATCAAAGAGAAACCACACTTTGAGGGTAAGATTGTGCTCTCAGAAACACGGACAAAAGCCCTTCATCATCTCCTCTCCCGTTCCTCTTCACAGCGAGTGTCACCCTTGCATTGCAGGTTTTCTCCTCTGTGCTTTTGACTCACAAGGTTCCTGAAATCCGAGCAACGTTTCAACCATGCCTGGAAAAAGCCTGGACCCAGCAAAGCTGCAAATATTAAAGCGGTTCGCTGTTAATGTAATCTCAAGTGCATACTTATTCAGCCGCTGTACTACAGAAATAACCATTCGCTGGCGGTAAGAATCTCGAGTGGAAATCAGCAATGTTATTAACAATTTAGGCCGAGTTCCAAATTATTTATTTACACTGGTTCAAAAATTAGGCAAAAAGAATCCAAAACAGAATTTGAATTCAATTCAATCTGGTTTGGCTTATTCATGCAGTGCCAGTAGACAATAAAAAATCTGTATGCACCTTGCAGTACAAACAGGTCCAAATCATGTTATAGAATCCAATTGAGTCAGTGTTGAGTTCAGATCAATCCAATCTTTTATTCGCAGTCACTGTTGGACGGGTGCGTGTTATGTTGTTTAGGCTCATCACTTAAATATCCATGTTTTTGAAAAGGCATCCTACACATAGACATCATATACGTAGACGCCTCGTTGGGCGCCGGTCCGTACGTCAACATCACCGCCATATAGTATGTGGCAGAAAGAAGTTAAGTTCTGTTGTAGTGAATGTCGATCAGAGAAGATGCCTCATTCCTGTGCTGCATGGACCAACTGTTTCATATATATATATATATATATATATATATATATATATATATATATATATATATATATATATATATATATATATATATATATATATATGTATGTATGTATATATATGTAACCAAGTCAATTGGTTTCATCTAAACATTGTGGTCTTCATTATTTCATAAAACCGTGTCACGTGAACCTTTTAAGTTCTGGTATAGTCACAGATTAGGAACAGACGTTTTGTGGGAATATTGAAGAGAAAGTTACTAATAGGAGAAAAAAAGTCGTAGGACAAGTAAAAAAAGACAACAGTGATAATATTATGAGAAAAACGTCATATTATGAGAATTAAGGGGGGATATTTCCAGGATAGTCACAGTTTGCAGAACTATTTCAGTCATGGAGTAATGGGCCAGGTTAGATTCTTTTAATTATTTTTATTCTTTACGAGTATAAAGTCAGGAGAATGAAGCCAAAGGGAAACCAAACTAAACCCGTAATATTACAAAAATAAAAATATTATGAATATAAAGTATGTTCTGAGATTAAACTCCCTCTGATACTGTTTAAGTGACTCAGACTAACTGCAGATTTGCCACATTCAACATGGCGGACGCTCTGACGCATCCGCAGCATAGCCAGAACCCGCCCAACGAGGCGTCTAGGATATGATGTCTATGATCCTACACCCTCCAAGGGACGCTTGCCAAACAGGAAGACAGCATCACTTGTTGAATGGAGGCAGACTTACATTGTTGCGCCCCTTACTGTCTACAAGGAGTACTGCTGTCTTTTTCACGTTTTCACGTACAAAAGAGAAAAACCATTCATGCTGATGCCAAAGCTCACTAATGAACAACCTACATTTGAAAATAAGACATGAGTGCTACAAAGGTGGTGGGTCCTACAGTTAAGCTTGTAAAACACATCAAAAGTCCAGAAGGTAAACTTGAACGTATGCAAACACTGAGGGGAGCTAAAGATTTAATCCATCTGATTAACAACTTGGTGGAGTATAGAGGAGGAATAGTTCTGATCAATTTGCACTCTTGATTATACTTCCGAGGAACAATACGAAGCCTTTTGTCACGGCACATTTTGTGCTGCCTGTGCATCAATTCATATTAGTCAGAAGGACGTTTTGTACCTTACGTGACTACTAACAATTTAAAGTGGTTTTCTATTATCTATTGTTTAAGGAAATTAACTTGTATTACTGCAGTTATTAACATCTACCAGTGTTAGATCACTAAGAGTGATTTTGGTGTGATCAGGGACCACAATCGGTTATATTTCATAAGTTTCAAAAGGCCCAGAGGGAAAAATAAACTGATATGCAATTTTGGGTCCAAAAGGGTTTGTTTAAAGGCACAAAATAAAAGGCATGGGTATGAAATAGAGTTACAAATTAGTGAATGGGTGAATCGGCTACAAAAATCATCAGTAAATAAACGGGAACGCTAACACTAAAGACAAAGAAAGCGAATAACCCTTCTACACAAAGAAAAAGATAACTTAAAACCTATAAATCACCAACTCTACCTTTAATCAATACCTATTTAAAATGTTAGAGAAAAGATCGTCCCTTCAGAAAACACGAGTGTAACGGCCCAACCTGTACGTTTGTACTTTTAAAAAGAGAATTGTTCCTTTTAAGCAGGCGAGTGCCTAAAAGAAGCGCAGTTAAGGATACACGCTGGACTTTGATGCACTGCTCACAGCAAATATTTGGCATACAGTTAAAGGAAATCTCAGCACACAAAAAAAAAATGTCAGCTGCCCACTTTTGATCTTCCACTACCTGTTCTTTAGCTGTCAAGAATCCTTTAAACTCTTTCAAAAGAGACAACAGTTTGTAAAAGGCGATAGTGAATCAAGGTGATTTATTCAAGAAGAGTTTGCTTTGTTTTAATCTCTGAAGCTGCTGATTTGTTAAAAGTCAACTCCTCCAAGTCTGAGTGTGTGCGTGCGTGCGTGCGTGCGTATGTGTATTAAATACTCTGACTCTTTGAACCCTACATCCCCTTGGCGCTGATCCTAAACGCACACACAAGCACGCGCGCAGACACGTATTAACTCACCGCTCAGTGATGAGATCGAACCGAGGGCTCGATGAATAAATAATGTTTGAACTCTGGGGGGTTCACTCGACTAATTAACAGGGAGGGGAAAGTGTCCTCGCAAAGAGCAACAATGCAAGAGAGCATGAAAAGGCCAATTGCTAAAACAAGGATGACTTCATGGCTTTAATACACACTGACACTCACACCCCGACGCGCGCGTCCGAATTTCTGACTGCGTGCTGCGAGTCAAACGACTAAAGGAAGGGAGATGAGGTGTTGGCCCCTTGTTGTGGGTTACTGAGAAGTCCAACACGTCCATTGCTGTCAGACTGCAGTGTCCGTTTGCGAAGTGGCCATTTTTTTTGCGTCCTTGCACAGTTTTCTTTCAACTGTTTATCGAAAACAGGGGGGAGAAAAAAAATAAAAATGTAGCAATCACTTGTCATTTTCACTGACAGCCTGGGCTTCTGGGCTTTGTAACCCTACAACACACTAACAGACTTTGTCACCGAGGCCATTAGAGTGGATGTAATTATGAAGAATAACCAGTGCAGCGGGCCCAGCTGTCCTGCTAACATCCTCCTGCTAAGAATCCCCAGACCCTACTGTCACCGAATGCGAGCCGACACCAGAGGGACCGAGGAACGAACACGAGGCACGGCTGGAAGAGGGAGTGGAGAGACACGGACTGACTGAAGGCTTGGATTTTGGCGTAATGACATCTTCCCCGAGAGGAATTTAAAATATGCTTCAACAACGAGAGAGAGAGAAAAAAAAGTTGCCTTTACTAACAAGAGATGTTATCCGGTGTGGCAGCGTACAAAGCAACAGCTGGAACAAGAGGAACTTAACCTGACTGGCTACAAATGACTTAAACCTCCCCATCGGGCATGCATGAAGCTATGGCAGAGTTTGAGAAGAAGCTCGATCGGATTCAGGCAGCGGCAGCAGCGGCAGCAACAGCTCGAGTCCTGGAGGAGCCACCGAGCTCCACAGCCTTTGAACATCCAGGAGGCAGGCAGAGGCAGACAGCAGCGCTACGTGACTCTCATGACAACAACCGACGACCAAACACAAACACGTTGTGACGCACGTCCCGAGAGTCCCACAACGCCACGAGTGATGGAGATTAAACACCTCCAGGATCTGAGCTAATTCGCCCAAGCAGGAAAGGATTCCCAAAAATAAAAGGGTGTAGGGAAAACGATACAAAACTGATACAACCAAAAAAAATAACGATTTGTTTAAGAAGTGAGGGGAGCTTTCAAAGTTCCCACCTGAGATTTTTCCGTCAATCTCCATCCTCGCTGCCGTTGGCCCTCTGTCCCTCAGTTTCTTTTCTCGCCTAAGTTATCCCATCCATCCACACATATCCTCCCTCATCCAGTGCTGTCACCACCTCACTGGGCCACTGTCTTAGGCAGCATATAGAGTATGAAAAAAAAAAAAAAGGAAAAGGAGGAGAGAAAAAAAAAATCAAAGGCAGGGAGGGACAAAAGGATTCAGAAAGAGGTGGGAGCGAGAGGAGGAGTACTGGAAAATACAAAGACGCGAGGCATGTAAGGCTGCCGATTGTGAACTCGTCTCTCTCCTCCCTGTCCGATTTCATGTCCCCGGCTGTCTGTCTCGTTTGCTGCGCCCCTCCGTTCCTCTCGTTATGTCCATCCGAATGGTTGTGCCAAAGCTAGCGGGGCTGGCGGAGAAAACATGGCCCACCAGGGCCCTAAAACACCTTTCAGACAGGTCACCTCCTGCTGGCCGCTAAACGTAGACCTGGATGCGCTGGAGGCCATTCACTGTTCAGAAATGTGTGTTTGCGTGTGTGTGTGTGTGTGTGTGTGTGTGTGTGTGTGTTTATGACGGCGCTGTCGGTGAGCCAGAGTCCTGGATTACAAATGCTCCACTGGCAAGTCCCACCTCATCCTTCGCTTCTGTCACGTCCTCTCCCTGCCTGTTTTCCCCGTCCTCCGCTCGTAATTCTTTTCTTCCTCGTATAAGCCCATCTGTCTGTACTTTTGCATCTCTACCTCCTTTCCTTTTCTTCCACCTGCAGGTCCTGAGAAAGGATGTTCGCGTTTAATTTCATCAGTCTGCAAAATCAGCACATGAGCTCGTTGAAACCCACAGGAGCAGAAGAGCTCATCAATCTCTGCATCTTGATCTGCTCTTATTAAAAGAGCCTGCAATCAAAGTGATGCACAATTCAAACACACACACACACACACACACACATACACACAAACACACGCAGTACACAGCCCCAAGGGCACTTCTTTGCTCAAATAAAGATAGCCAATCACAGTCTGGGGAGGCGAGAGAAGTGCTGTGGTAATTAACGCCAGTGGGTCTGAGCTCAGATCCATGAGAAAAGTCTGCTAAGAAATCACACTGACCAGAGGCAGTGAGTAAAGCCCAAAGTGGATTAAGGGAAAAGCTGGTGCTGGTCTGCTCTTCTGAAACAGCTCTGATGTTTGATTAAAACGCGTCAGACCCAGTCGTGATTTACACCTGAGAGGCCCTCATAAATAGCGGTAAAAAGGTCAGTTGGAGACCGAGTGTGGAAAGTTTTGAGGAGAGTTTTAGATGCCCCTGAGAAACTGGCTGGTGACCAGAATCAGACCATTTCCAGTTCGACAGGCCCTGGATGATGACGTCAAAACCTATTTAAAGGGAAACATTATTCTAAGATATGTTGGGATATGTCCAATGTTTATTTAGGTTGCGAAACATATACTTTCACAACATATACTTTTTTTAATTATTTTTTTTTATTTATTTTGTGTTCTGTCTGTCATGGAAGCCTGATGGAAATCACAGAAACAAAGCAGCAAATGGTAAATGGACTGATACTATATAACGCTTTTCCAGTCACATCAACAGTGTTTTTCTAGAAATGCTAGCTGTGCTAATTGCTACTACAAGATGCTAATGAAAATGTGATGACCTCTTATTCTAATACAAGTAACTGACAACAACATTTATAGTCTTTGTAGTTAGGAATTTGCTAAAATTGAGCAAGTCAAAGCTATATGAAATTGGCCAAACAATTGATTGATTGATTGATTGATTGATTGATTGATTGATTGATTGATTGATTGATTGATTGATTGATTGATTGATTGATTGATTTTTCAGTCTGCATCAACATTTACTGAACAAATCTGATATTTTGGCCAAAGGGAATTACATAAATTATAAACCAAAATCTCTGATCTGTTTTGAGACTAAGATTGTCATATGAGTCTTTGAAAACCAGATTGTCTAATTTTATTTGCTTGACATGCTGGAGTCAGTAGGTTTCATTTGCACACTAAAGTAAAGACATTAGGTGACCATGACTGAATATTATAAAACTCCCAACCTTTTGATCTTATTCAGTTAAAGTAATTTATACAACACGAGAACAAATTCACGACAAATTTAATATCTTGCCACTTTACAAGACAACAAATTTAAATTATATAGAACCCAATTTGTTTCAAATCACAATCCCTTTGTAATTCATTGAATCTAGATAAAATTACAAACATTCCAGTTTAGTCCAAATTACAACAAATAACATATAAGAAGTCATCACTCTGGGTTATCTCTGAGGTAGCCAATCTGACACCAGCATACTCATGAGTATCAGTGGACAGGTTTCTAGGCCATTATGTTGACACAAAGACAAAATTTAGTAAATTCACACCAAAGGACAAGCTACAGCGGCCAACCAACTCAACGTTTTTGACTGTGGGAGAAACTAACCCAAACACAGTTTGATTCATCCAGCATTCTTATAAAAATATAAGACCAACAATAAAAATATTGACTTTGCAGCATTCCCTCCTCCTGGGAAGGAATATGGCAACAGTGGAAAAGAAAAACACTCTTTAAAACAGGAAGAAACCTAAAATCAAGCCAATCTCGGCTGAACCCACAATCTGCTGTGACTTAGCTGGGCACCAAGAGGACAGAAAGCCGACGAAGAAAAAACATCAAAACGTGAAAACGCTTCTCCAGGATTACTTTATCAGATGTGTAAAAAAGAAGGGAACACATAGTAATGGCCGCTATGACTCCACTAATGGCTTTGTTCAGAAATGAGACACGGTTAGACATGAAAGGACAGAATTTTCCACACAAAAAAATAAGATCAGATTTTTTTGCAATGAAAGATTCACTTGCTAGGTTTATTCTACAGACCCATGACTTTACAAAATCTTTGGTGCATCTTCAAAACCATGGAATGAAAGACAAAGACGAAGGCCCCACCCACCACTCTCCCTCTACAGAGCTGAGGATGAGCCCTGCAGAGGTCTCACTCTGTGCAGAGCTACACCTGCTGAGCAGTGCGAGCTTGACAATGGCCACATAGGGCTCGACAACTGCTGAACACACAGCTTCGCTCCCCAAGGAATCTGCATGCGAAGCCACAAGGTGACTTGACATGCGCATATCAAATTATTTCTAGCATATCGGCAGTGTCGGACGTGCGTTGCCTGGTACTCCGCGATGTCTCTGGCTGTGCCTGAACATGTGACAAAGGAAAAGAAACACGTTGTTAAGCTTACAGTGTGAGTTAATGCCTCACAAGGACGAGTAAATAACAAGCAACAAAAACACCGTATCCTCTCCCTTTTAGCTACAACCCTCTACTCACCAAGCAATTTAGCGCCAACAAATACATACAGATGAGATATTAATGGCTTGCCGCGTCCTCTTTGACCTTTTAATTATTCTGAATTGTGTACAGAGGAGGCGTTTTGTAATTGCATTAGCATCTCACCAGGTTTACTTAATGTTCCAGTACAGAGGGTGTTGTGATCCAGCGCGCAGATAGGCCAGCATATGCTTCTTTTGGAGTAAACCGTTCATGGTGTGTGTGCGCGGCCGCCTCTGTAAGTCATCTGAGATTTATTAGCTCAGTTACCACTGGTAAACCCTATCAGCAAATAAGTGATTTGGTCATTACAGGCCATAATTGGTTATGGAAGAAAGGCCACAATACCTTGTCCGTCTGTTTCCTGCTGTTTAACATCCTGTCCTGCACTTTGCTGCTCGTTTTAACCGCAAAGCTCTACTTGCCCCCTGTTTGCCCCCACCTCCCACCTTCCTCTTCTCCTTTCCCTGAGCGTTTCCCCGGAGAAAAACCAGCGCTCCTGTCTTCCCTTTATCTTTTGAGCGAGGCATCTGGAAAACAGACTCTTGTCTCCACCTTCCTCCGTCACGTTTAATCATCCTGATGTTTATTCAGTTCTCCGCCCTGTTCACCTCCCCTTCTTAACTCTCGCCTCCCGTCCCACCGGCCGTCTTCTTCGTGCCTGCAAAGTGTCCGCTCCCCGCTGAGACGTTATATATCGCGGTCCGGCATCTTTCCATTTCCATCCAACTTATTCTGCTTGTTTTATTCCACGCCACTTGTTTGCCGTTGCTTTGAGCGTGTTCCCTAATGCATCCCTTTTTTTTTGTTTGTGTTTGTTGCCGCTGCTTGAAGCAAACATGTTATTTAAACTAAATATACTTGCAGGCTGAACCACATGAGCACAACAGCCTTAATGTCACAGTGCAATAAATTTAGCATATCTGAGCTTTGAAATAAGATGTGAAACATAAACTTAATGTTTATTTTTAATTTAGCATGGGAGGATGCATCTGAGCCAGCTCACTTTGCCAGTTCAATGCCAGTCATTAACATGTTATTTGATATGAGCTGGACTGAAGTACAGTGATCTCAGGATTTCTGTAAAAGTTTTATGTCAAAATTAAATACGTTTAAATACTCTAGGTGTAATTTCCACACATCTCTGTCGTTTTTTCGCCAGTTTATAAAGTATAAATGCAAATGTTTCACTAGGAATTTAAGACAGACTGCCTACAGAGGAGAGGTGGGCTGGATTTATAAAAAGGGATTGTGAGTGTAATTCTTTTCCATATTTTCCATTGTCTATACTTTTCAAGACAATGAAACTATTTTTAACAATAATAGTAGTTTTCCAAATTGCATGGGAACCCTGTGGTCTGCACAACACTAAAGACCTCATTGCACTAATTGGTTGGGTCCATTAGGCTCCAAGGCATTTTGGTCTGAATAAATGAGCATACAAAAAAAAAAAAACAAGAACATTTGAGATATTCTAGATGAAATAAGCAAAGCAAAAATTGCCACAGAAAAAATATATATGAACTATTAGAGTCGTCACTTGACAGCAAGTACTTTCAATATTCTTTACTTTGGAGGATTTGTTTCTATGTTTATTTGTCCACTGTGTCCAATTTTTGAAACTGACCACATGACCTACAGACTGCTTTAAAAACACAACAGAAGATAGACAAGTTAGGCTAAAAAAGAAGAGGCAGCTCAAACCAGATGACCAATATGTGGAAATCATGGCCAAAATACAGCAAAGACCCGTGAGGAGCACCTCCTCCAGATGCATCCGTTATCAGCTATACCCTTTCAGCTTTGACAATCCTTGTGTTGGAGCAAAAATACTGTGCTTTGGTATCAAATATAAAAAAACAGACTTAAAGTTAAAGTTAAAAATACAAACCATCAGTGTGTTTTCCACAAGATGCAAGCGACTTAGTTCTAACATTCTGCCCCTAATTACTCATGAAACCTGGAAGATTTAAGTTAGGGAGGAATATTTAACTCTGCCACCATATGTCTTCTAAATAGATGTTATATAAACATGTATGAGTTTCCCAGCCTGAGTCCTGACTTGACTCTGATATGGTATCTGTGGAGGGAGCTAAAGATTAGGGCGATGGCAGAGAGGCCTTCCAATCCCAAAGACAAATCGTCAAAATACCTGTGAAAACATACAAAAGGCTGGTCAGTAATTATGAGGTTTTGGTTAGCGTAATGGCAGCAAATCATTTCTCGCTGATTATTTGGAGGGGTGTAAATAATTCATGACGTGCCATTTCTAATAATAGATCAACTCTTGAAACCTTCGAAAAATATGAAGAAATGTTCCTCAAGATGAAAACTCAGAAGGTGAAGAAAGGAGAAACGACTCAAAACGTTCGCACAGTAGTGTCCAAGTGTAGATCTGCCCTCAGTCTGCCGCCTGCAGCTCCTAATGCTTCTTTCAACATAAGTACAGTATCTTGACATGAAACAGAGAAGCCTTCTTCAAAAGCAAACTAAATGCAAGTTTGACCTTTTAGGGTAGATTTGATTGTGGCGCTGCGCCTCAAACTTCCACACGGAGTGAATGAGAGAGCTGTAGTGGGAGAAATGAAGCTACTATCTATATTCGAGAGGTGAGCCGAGAGGCAGGAGTGCTCGTCTCATTATAGCTCATCTTGGCCACACAGGACACTTCCAGGCCCAACGGGCCAAAGATAAGAGGAAGTCCAAGGGAAAAGAAAAAGAAAGAACCGATAAGAGCTGCTCGTAGAAAATGTAGATATTGACGAAATGGAAGAGAAGCTCAACAGAAGTGCCAGAGGAGAGCGGGTGACGGCAAACGAGAGGAGGGATGGATGGATGGATGGATTTGCTGAGTAAATGGCTGCAAGCTAATCATGATGCTAACAGTAATGGATAGGCCGCGCTTGAGATTGCTTCATTTACAGCCACTTGAGTGTCATTTAGGTAATCTCTCCGACGCATTCGCAGTGAATGTGAGTCACTGAGGCTGCGTGGTCTGCACAGGACCAAACGACTGCCATAAAACAGGTTTTATTTTCTGACCTCTTATAAAAAATTTAAAATAAAAGACACAAACACGGTATGCTGCCACTACATAAACTGAAGGTCCCTGCAGTGGTGGTTAAAAGCATAACATCTGAGCCAGGAGGAATGAGTACAACATAAAAGTGTAAAGGTCTTAGGTTTGGCTGACATGGAGTGAAGAAAACCAACATGTCTAAGAGACTTAATTTTCATAAATACTTACTGGGACAAAGGAAAAGACCAAAAAAAAATACACAAACACGCTAAAATCATTGCTCTTTTGTGTTCTGTTTTGTATACTTTAAAGATCTACATACAGTTTCATCACAACACTGACACCATCTAGATGCTGTGTTTACCGTCCACCTCTCAGAGTTGTCGGGAACTGTACACTGGCTCACACAGCTGTAATATATTGTATTTTGGGTCCCATAACTCAATTTTATGTGATCAGGATCCCCAAAGCCTGGGCTGCGGCGCTCGGTGACAATGACCCGAGTCAGACATCAGTGAGTCAGGCGAAGTGAAAGGCGCTGATGAAATCAGCCTTTGAAACCTTTTGTTGTTTCAGTTTTATTCCTCACTGGATGCTGAATGTGTGTCAGACGGCGTTCGTCACTGCGTGGGTGAGTTTCTCCATCAGTAAAGTTTGTCTCAAGAGGAATCTAACTCAGCTATCATAGCCATCTTGGGATGTTAGCTTCTGCAAATGTTAGAGCAGAGGGGAATTGAAGCGATGTGTGAATGAATGTTGTTCAGAGGGTAAACCTGGACAATATCCCACAGCAAAGCAGACATACAGGTGTTGGACATCATCAATTGCTCAAGCAAATAGGAGACCTGCTTCTATGTTATTTATACACAATAGCTGATCCTGGATATCTCTTTTCATTCAACGCTTGCAAGGGAAATTAAAGCTCTTATTGCTGATATAGACTTGACGCTGTGCTTTGTAACACAGAGAAACACTGTAATCCGCATTTTGCACTTAGTCAAGCCGTGGATATGACTAAGGATTCACCAAGAACTAAAATTTCTCTTCAAAATCAAACCTTTACTTGTTGCAAAACAGCTCAGTAAAGTAAAAAAATAAATAAAGTTTCTGTAAGAAGCTCAGGCATGGTCATCATTGGCATGGATGTCATATTATATTTGGTGTTTAACGAATTATTTAAACGGCTCTTTGCCAGGATTGAGTGTTTTAGAATACATACAACTTCAACCCAACGCCTAACCGTTTCAAACCTAGTTTTGATGATCATGTTCATGTTGGGGCTCCTATTTGTGTCCAGTTTTCAATAATCTGGCATTTTCAAGGTTCCATCCCCTTTATTTCACTATCAGCAAAACAGCCACCACAGCATGATTGTACTTCTACCTCATTAGTAGAGCCTCGTTAAAGCAATCAGAGATAAATACAATTTACTGCAAACAAGTGTTATACAAATGTTATAGAACACGAAACTTCGAATCAACAAACGAAGCTGAGCAAGATAGAATTGATGCAAGATAGATTAGATCAGGTGCCTTAAGCATAGTAAAATCTGAAACAATAAGAAGTAAGGGGTTCCTTCTGGGTCGATACTGACCCGGTCTAAGTAAATGTAAAACTGGTTTCTCTGTAAACACTGACACAAGCATCCCTGAGGTTCCTAGAACTTGGCCAGCTTGAGCTTTGATGAATTTTTCTTCATGTGAGGGGGACAGTTTGGTTCAGATGTTTCAGGCTTTGTCACGATTGGGTTCTCCAGCAGAACAGACACATCAGAACCGGTTTTTGGAACAAAAAACAGGCACACATGGTCTGCCTCAACCTCAACATCAACTCTGGGACTCTGTGAACTACGCCTAAATTGCAGATAACCAACCGGTTTACATTAGCTCTATAATCTCTGCCAAGACGGCGAGTCAAACGTCCAGCTTGAATTGTGCCAAAAGATTGTTTGAGGAACATTTAACCTGATATCACTGGGCATGTATGTATATAATTGAGTGTGGGTGTATAACTTTGACCCTATGTGGATAAGAGAAAATCACCCCATAAATTTGAGCAAATGTATGTTTTCTAAATTTGCTCAATGTTTTGTTCATTCCACCCTTAGGGGAAAAATGGTTGGAATACGTTATTTAAAGGCCTAAATAAAGATGGCATTCATGCCATGATGAGTTCATGTAAACTGCTGATCGCAGCTGCAGAAATATATATCGTCCGAATTCCTGACAAAAAAAAAAAAGTGCTGCTCTTCATGAGTCAAATAGCTTAGAAGAATACAACAATACTTTTTTCAATGCAAAGCTATTTTTATATATTTCCCCCACAACATTTTATTTATCAAAAACAGGCAGTACAGGATTTAATTACCCCCTCTACTTCCACATACAGGAAATCTAAAATTGTCCCGCAGCTCCCCAAATATAGAGAGGGCTTTACATTAATCATGCTGCTGCACTTGCTCAGCACTTCTGTGAAGTTGTCCCCTGAAGGTCTATCCATCAATCCTCCTTCCCCGATGACCAGCGGGTTCTGTGACGAGAGCAGTCTTCATCCTTTTAGGAACTTGTCAGGGTGTTTTCCACACCCTGCCTGTGAGATTGCTTCTCAAAAGATGATTGCGGGCAAAACGTAATCATCTGTGTTTGTCACCAATATGGATAGTTAAACTTTTAAGGATGCAATAACATGCAGATTTTGCCTCGCAAGGAACTGAAATGCTCATGTCCGAACCTGAATCTATTAAAAAAAAAAAAAAAAAAAAAAAAGACGAGTGCAGTGTTCTGTGATGGTTTAAGGAGCTTTTTAATGAGTGTTTAAACGAGCGCCTGGGCCTCTGGCAGCGAGGATGAATTAGGATTCAGCACCGGAGGAAACAAAGAGTCAGTCGGGTCTGAAGGAGACCGGTCTTTCTCCACGGCAGCTTGGACAGGACTGTGTGACATATCGATCGGGTATCGGCTACGCAGTACTGCACTTGGGCTCCATCGTGGCTACACTATGTCACTCCCTCTTTTTCAGATGTTAATTTGGGGAGCTCTCGCTTTTAACATTCAGCCCCGCGTGTTGGCAGCCATCACATTCAGGACTACACCACTACATCAAACTGCCCCTATGACGACGGGAGTTTCAGCTTCACAGAAGGGAGGGGATAGGAATGCCTCGAGTCCACACTAATGCGTTTATGCATCACTGTGCGAGCTCCTTGACTTCAAAACACTCTCCATATTGTGCAGCTCAGGTCTGGCATTGAGGATTTCCTGCCATCCATCTTTCTTGCTGACAAAAAGCTGCACATAAACCCATTCATCACTCCTTTAACCCTGAATTATAGGATTAACATTTCAAGGGTGGCAAATTATAAGAAGTTTTTGTTTTTTTTTGTTATTGAAGAGGCTTAATGGCTTGTTCAAGTCAGCTTCTATGTGTGCAAAAAATTACTGTCCTTGGAAGAGAAACAACAGGATTTAGACTAAAAGAGGGGAGAGGGGGGCTTTACCAGGTTTGCCTTAAATAAATAATTTTTAACTTCAAAACACTACATGAACAAAGATAAGGGTTTTCATTAGGTGGAGAGGATGAACCAGAAAAGAAAAAATGTTATAATAAAGCTAAACCACCATTTGTGCGCTGTTATATGAAACCATTTCTTAGTCCATTTTGGCTTTGAGGATAGATATGTGTTTTAAAGAGGTACTTCAACAATTTTTCTTTGCTCAACAGGGCAGCCAAGAGTCTTCTGGGTGCTATTGATGAAATTTAATCAGGGATTTTAATCCCTGGCCCTCTGTGAATCATCTCTACACCCACAAATATCCAAAGTAAGAGTCTGTTTAAAAAAGAACATAGCAGATGGAAATGCTTCGTGGGACCAAAGTAAATTCAAAATTTGGAAACAAATTTGTAATTTTAGTGACCATTTATTGTTGTGTAACAACCTCGGACCTTGATTTTAAAGCACTAGACCTAACACAAAGAGACTCAAGAATTTAAAGCTGAAGGAAAATCTTAAAGTGCAGTATATATCTATAATCAGACCCTTTAACCACGATACCGATTAATATAAGTCCAACCAAGTGTCTTCACAAGTGAACGTATTAGTAAATAGAGTCCATTTGTGTATGATTAACTCTTAGTGTAAGGACAACCCTTCTGTGAAGAACATCAGTGAACTAAGTTCATGAAGACCAGACAGGTCAGTTGTCAAGAGTAAAGTTGCAGAGAAGTTTGAAGCAGGTTTAGGTTATAAAACAAAACCACAAGCTTTAAACATCTCATGGAGCACTAATTAATCCATCGTCTGGTCAGATGAGACACTTAAACCTACCGGGCCACAGCATGTGGAGAAAAGCTATCAATGCGCGTCACCCTGAACACACCATGGTGAAGCGTGGTGGTGGTAGCATCAAGTTTTAGAGATGCTTTTCTTCTACAGGGAAATGGAGACTGGACAGAGAGCTGAATCCAGGGCAATCTGGGGAAAAAAATCTATTGGAGCCTTTGAAAGGCTTGGTAATAGAGTGTAGGTTCACGTTTCAGCAGAACAATGACAATAAACATACAGCAAGGGTTACAATGGAGTGGTTAATTTATCCACGTGCTAGGATTGCCCAGTAACACTCCAGATTCAATCTAACTTGAAATGTGAGGCGGGACTTGAAAACTGACGTCCACAGATGCTCCTCACCCAATCTGACTGAGTTTGAGCTTATTTACAACAAAGAATGGGGGAAAGATTCAACACTTTTGCAGGGCAATAACATACAGACTCCTGTTTCTATGCATGCATCTGATCGCCTCCACGTACAGTTATGTTTGGTAAAATTTTATCAAAGTCAGTTTTGTTTTATCAAAAAAAAATGTAAAAAAAAACAAAAAAAACAATGTTACTTAGATTGCATCAGAATGTGTCCTGATCCTGAGCTAAGCTACTACAATCAGAGTCAAAAGTGAGAGATGACTCCTTCCATATTCAACACCATGACCAAGAAAGTATCTGGATTGCTCAGTGAGTAAACTGTTAAATGTGCCTGCCAAGAAAGCAGCTTCTTCATGTACCGTACTTGCAAAAACACACAGAAATATACTAAAATGAACACTGATTCAAACAAGCACACACAAAATAAACATCAAGGCAGTGCTTTTTAGAGTAACTATTGAGTTCACAGTTATATTTGGTACTTCAGATTTTCTAAGAGCTCATTTAAATGCTAAAAAAACAAGTTCAAGTCGACTTTCAAGGTTTTTCTTTATCTTTTAACCTCTCCATATTCATGACACTCCTAATTACTTTGTAAGAGACACAAAAATGAAGCCTGTAAAGCAGCCAAAGGAAATTCCCCTGTTAACAGGTAGGTACAGAGCAGGCGGGTAATCCAGGGCTCCCTCTAGGGAGATGCGAGAATTTACTACTTAGAGCCAGACAGATCCAAGAGGTACTCCCAGCCTTTGCTTGAAATCCCGCTTTCAGCCCAGGACTTTACTTGGAATTTAGATAATCATGTAAAAAATATTGGGCCTAAACTGTAGCCCATAATCTGTTCACTTCAAAAGCAGAGCTGCAGTGTCCAATGTGACATTTCTGGTTGCTTGACAGTGAAAGGAATCAATTGCTCAAAGAGCAACAACGTTAGCTGTCTGTCAGTCCAGGATCAGTTCACTGGCTAACGCAGACAAAAATACAGCGAAACATCATACGCGAGAGTGCAAGGCATGTATGGTGCCTTGCAAAAGTATTCAGTCCGAAATGTATTCGAAATGTTTACACTCTGTCATTTTAGAACCATAAACTTTAATCTTTGGATTTTATGTGGTAGATCAACAGAAGGAAACCCAAAAAATGTGTAGTGGATGGAAAACTATACATACTGTAATTTTTCGTAACTAAGGGAAAGTCTGAAAAGTGAGGCATACACTTGTATTTAGCTCGTTTTTCTCTGATACCACTAAATAATATTCTGTGCAACTGATTGCCTCCTGGTGTCCCATAATTAGCAAATGTAGTCCAACTCCCTGAAATATAATTTCAGTATAAAAACAGCAAGAAGAAGCCCATTGTTGAAAAGTAAGACATAAAAATACCAGTTTGAAGTTTGCCACATGTTCCTGAACACACCATCATCATGCTTTGTGTGTGGATGGGGGGCATTTCTGCGGCCGTGACAGGCAAGATGGCCTCAGTTGACGGGAAGATGGATGGAGTTAAATACAGGGCAGTCCTGAAAAGAAATCTGTCATAAACTAGACTAGAGGGGGGATTCATTTCTCATCACGAAAACAGCCATATACAGTTAGAGCGTTAGTGAAAATGTTTAGATCCAAGCCGATTCTTGTCTTATCTGTTCAAAAATATTCTTCATCCAAACTGACTTATCTTGAGCTTTTCTGTAAAGAAAATACTCTAAATGTGTAAAACCTAGCAGAGACATACCCCAGGAAAAGATTATACTACAAGGCAGAACTTACACTCAAGGAGAACTAAATATAAATGAAGAGTTTTACCCTTCCACGTCCACCGCTGTGCCCTGCGTTGTTTTGGCTTATCAGAAAAAATTCCTGATTGTAATTTTGAAACTTGGTGGACAGGTTTAAGGGGTATGAATAGTTTTGTAAGGCCCTGGATGTTTGCATTCCTTCCCCCGACATCGGCGAGCTAATTTCAACAAATCTTAGTCAGCTTTCAAGGTTCATCTTCCTTTGACCATCTAGAACGCCGGCGAGTCAAGTTTAATGGGATCCTATCTATTCTGCCATCAATCCTTGATGGCGGCATCCGTCATCTGTCTCCATAAACGCTGCAGGCCTCAGCGGGATTCTGCTGACCTCGAGACTCCTTCACATGGCTAAATATAAGAGGAAGATGAAATTCCCAGGTTACTGCAGAGAAACCATAGTAATACTATATTAGTAACAGAAAGTGAGTAAGTTTGACATACCACAGTGACATGTTTTATGCAACGTTTTTTTTTATTTTTTTATATCATTGTTTATTTTTTCAAGCCCGATGCACCAAACCGGGTCAGCGCTCACTTCTGTAGGTCAGATGAAAAGACCAGACATTTGTTCTGTTTGTCTGATCCTCTACCCGATCAGTGTCGCTGCCAGAGCAAATTTGTGTGCCGGCAGATTGGGGCGGCGGTCAACAGAGAGGGAAAAATGAGGCGAACGTGATACGGTTGAAAAGAGAGGAAAAAGAAAAGGAAACATTTGAATTGTGAGGTGTGTCTGAATTAAAATAGAGCGCCCTCTGGAGACAGGCTGGAACTAGCCAGGGCGTAACACATAGTCGCCTTAACCTCCCAGTGACAACCTGTGGTGTGAACCAAAGACTATAAGTCAAGGCTATTGCATTAATATGACAAATAAACAAAAGCCCACACTCGTCAGGCAATAAAATACCAAAATTCATTTTAATTTTAAGACTTTAGCATGAGCAAGCATCAACCACTGTACTACCAGAGTATAAATATGTCCAAAGGATGCAGGACTGGACTCCCATGGGATCAATGTTCAATCTTTTCTCACTATCAGAAAGATGCCAGTGGAAAAAAAAAAAAGCACTCTGCCCTTCTTCCTCAATACCAGCCCCTCCCTTTAACCCTCCAAGCACTTTCCAGCTCTCGGTCTTTTGTGTATTTGGGTGGCGATAATGGCAGCCTGCCGGTCACGCAAAGCTTGACCCACATACACCCTCTGATATTACTGGGCCCTCCACCCACAGGACTTGTCTTTGCCATCAGTGTCTACCAGCTTAAGATGAACATGGGGGAGAGAAAAAAAAAATACTGTATCAAGCTGAAATATTACCAAGAAAACGCAGAAAGGACTTCAATGTAAACCAGCAGCAACAGGCCCAGCGGTCGGTCGCCGACTAATTCATGAACCTCTCCTCAGAACGGAGGCCACCGAGTATTAGCTTGCTGCTGTGTGCCAAGCAGATACCAAAGGATGCCGTAGACTGCGGGCAAACGCTGTTCATGATCAAAAATGCCAATCAGAGAATCCCCCATGGCCCCGCTCACACCTTGCTGCATAGATACGGTTACCAAGGAAAGGAAAAGGGAGCAAAGAGAGCGGCACAGCGAGAACACGGTAGGGAAAGGAGGATGGGTGGGATGAAGATGAAAAGCAAACAAAAGAGGATTTACCACAATGTCTAAAATGATGGACAAAGCTTTTATTTACATTAACCACGGCGATTGCCAGGCCTACAGCAGGCCTTTTATTAATAACTCTATTAATGTTGCTCGCTGGGTTTCTCTGCGATGCCTTGGCTGAAAGTCTCAAAGCAACAATGGCAAAACATAAAATCATCCCTCTCCCATCAAAGCTGTATGATTAACTCCACCAGACGAAGCACACTTATTCAAAAACAAATAATTATGCAATAAATTTAACTTGACAGAGGATGTAAGGACGAATGTCAAAATCCAAATTTGGAACAATTTTTGAAGCACATTGTATTTGGTGTTTTTAGCATTGACGTGGCTCAAGATGTTGTTGTTTTTTACTGGACTGCCAGAAACAAACTTGAACTTGTGTACCAAAATCTGTTGCGCCCAGACTTAAGGCCTGTATATACTCCACACAAACAAGGAAAATAGGTCTTACTCAGTCTTGCTTTTTGGCCAAGACATTAAATTCTCCACAAAAACTCAAGTTCAGACCGTCTGTAATGTCCTACTGTCCTATTGGCTGTGCATTAGCCACGCCCATTTCAAATGTCTGACCCATTATGCAATAATGGTTGGATACCACACAAGAAAAGGTTTCTGCCTGAAATATGTGTCAAGAACAAGAACTCCTAAATTCGGGTTGAAAGGACAGAATGATGTCAAGAATAAATTTCTCTGTTCTTGTGAAGTATATATAGACATTTCATTTTTTCCCCCCAAGTTACGATAAAAGACTTCCTTCATTTCAAACCATTTGGGGAAGTAATTTTAATGCCATGTTGATTTCAGAAATACTGGTAAATAATCAAAAGTTGTATTCAGGGTTTGATCAAACGTTTTACTTTTTTTCTTATGGGAAAAGATTCATCTTATCATCATCCTTCAGATAATATGGTCTAAATATACTTTTAAGGGATTCCTAAGAAATACACTTAAAACATTGCAATATTCTTATACTCGTTTAACACGCTGTTCAATTAATTTCCACAGCTATGTTTTCAGCAACTCTTTATACTTTAAATTACTTTCTTCAATAATAATTTCCCTCCCTGATGTTTAGCAACATCAGGGAGGGAAATTATTATTGTTGTTACGTCTTGTTACTGCAAAGTGCTTTATAAGTAAACTTGCCTTGCCTAAATGCTTTTAGATCCTTAAAAAAAAACTTCAGTGACGAGGGGCAGTCCTGGTGGAGTCCAAACTCCAGTCAGAAAATAGCATTTGCCTCAAATGAAGGCGTTCAGGTATGTCTTTTTCAAAACTGACGGCGGATGCAATGGATGCCGAGTTGTTGGTTTATGTCGTCAAGAGATGTGGATCATGACGCACAAAACAAGATTCCTGATATGAGAAGCTGGCCTGGCTCGGAGTTGGATGTGGCTGGTTGTGGCTTTTGTCATTTGAGGGGAGCTTGTAATAAAACAGCAGCTCCTCCACCTTGAAGTTAGCGACCTCGGCTAATCTGCAGGCAACTCATTAGGACACCTCTCTTTGAAGCTTTTTCTCCTCAGCACGTTCCAGTGAGATGTCATCTGGAAGACCTAAAACTCACAGGAGGTCGTATATCACCCTCGTGGCTCTTGAACGGCAGAATGAGCAGGAGAGTGATGTTGGGACAAGAGATGTCTATGTTTCCCTCTTGAACCTCTTGTGTCAGCGCGTTGATCTGTCTAAGCAGAAGGACGAGGAATAAGAACATTTACCAGGATCGGTTTCATAGTTTGAGATTAAACCGCCATGTTGATCAGGACCCCCAGGAAAAATAATGCAGCGTCTCAATGTGACCTTCTTGGTTAAAGAGATGCAAAATAGGAAAAAAAAATGGATCCCTGTCGACAACACCGATATTTCTGTCGCATCGTCATGCTTGAAATCAAACATGATGTCGATATTGTCAAAACAGAAAAATAAAGCATGACTTTACAGTCTCTCACTGTGCAGATCAACCAAAAACCCTTTTTTTTTTTTTTAAAATGTGCTAATCATGAATATGTATGTTTATTTCCTGGTTGTATGCTGCTTTAACATGCATGGAAAAAAGAAATGATCTACTGTAGTATATTTTAGATCATAAAACCGAACAGAGTTAAGAAACACTGTAAGAAACACACTTATACACGTGAATCCTTTGGAAAACAGATTTAAAAAAAAAGCCAAATATTATAACCCCATATCTATTCTGTTCTCTGACCCTTTCTCCTGCATGCATATTTTGTCGTTTTGTTCATATAGCGCCGCGTTAAATTGCATCATTACCAGCCACAGCGGCCATTCATTGTGATAAGTAGAAAGCGTTTAACAGCGTGTGTAAGTAATATTGCCCTAATTCTTTTTAATAATGGAAGGTATTACTTTCTAATTTGTTCCTTTAAATGGCCAGTAAAAGTTTTTTCTTTTCTTTTTTTTTTCTTTTTTAACAAGGGCAAGGTAGAGCCGTGGCGTTCTCTGTCGATAAATAGAAAGGTCTGTCTTTTCTTCTCCCTCTAAGTGTGAACGCTCTCTGCCAGGTACAGCCATCCTCTTTGTCTCCCCCTGCCTGCGTCCTTCATATGTCCTTGCGTGACAGTGCAACTGCAGCGTGCTTCACAGTTTCTGTGGGAGGCATCTCTGGGACTCCAGCGTGTGGGAGAGGACTTCTGCCTGGCTTCCCATCTATTAGCTTATCTCGAACACGCACACCCCTGCCAATCCTCCCACCGTCTTCCAATCTCTTTCTCTCCCAGGACACTTCCATTTAGCGCCACCCTTCTTCACTTTGTTTTCCAAACAAAGGAAGCGTTTCTCCGGCTGTCACCAAGATGATAACTGATTTGTCTTAATTCTTCCAAATTCCATTGTAAGAGCCGCGCTGTCAAAGTGACAGGCAGTTCGACGTCAAGCCGTATCCTCTAATACCGATCGAAGTTGCTTTAAATGCATAATTTAATTCAGAAGCATCCCAGGTTGCTCGTACAAGTTGTTGAAAGAGTGGAGCAATATTCTGCCGCTAGAAATTCATTAAGATTCATAATCATTGTTAATAATTGATGCCATGATCATCATCTATTAAAAAAGCAAGGCTGTTGAGCACACACAAACATATGCATGCGTGCACGCTCCGATTTTTTTTTTTTTCTCCTATCACAGCTCGTAGCTGCGGAGAATTTATCCTGATTGGGAGCGTACAATGCCAGCGCTAATTAACATTATTTGATTGTCTTGTCACTGAGGTGGAAGTCATTACCGTCCTGGTGCCTCGTGAATTCTGAGTATTACCCCCCAAAAAAAACTCCTACAGATGTTCACTACATGTGGATGCACAACTACCGAGCTCAACTCGCATCAATATCCCATCATCATAAAAATTCATGAGTGCAGAATTACGGCCTCCACCAGCCAGTCAATTCGAAGTTTTCATCAATTTCACCGACGATGGAGAATTGTGTTGAATGAAAGCCAGAAAAGGGGGCGGGGTTGTTCACAGTCAAGTGCGATTTTACAACGATGCCGACCTTTTGGATATGAAAATGTTATCATTTTGACATTTCATCCCATTTGAAAAATGTGTGTGAAATCTTGCAATCATTATTGTGTAAAGGCACAAATTCTCAGAGTTCTCTGTCCATCCTGGAATACGAGTACACAATTCCCCATTAATTATAATTTCCACATGGATGGATGGATGGATGGGGAATCATTTAATTCTTAGATGTTCATCCAGATGAGGAAACTACTTTTACTCAAATCCCACCCTTCTTATGCTGTGTCAGGACTCTAGAGGAAGTGGATGGAGACCATATTTAGTACAGGCAAATATATCACTTGTACAAATTTTTAAGGCATTTATTTAAGGTTTTTAAGTAATAGAAAAACTGTCTACACCAATCTGCTCCATCTGTCCTTATTAATGTCATTTTACACACAGCAAAATATCAGAAGAACAATTGTGGCCTTACAAGACGGCTCTACTTCTCTAGGGTTTTCGTTTTTAGTTCTGTAGATGACTTTGAATAGGGTTTGACAGGCTGAAGCATTTTCATTTCTGTAAACCGCAAGTCTTTAGAAGTATGTCTGGTCTGACCGTGACTTTAAAGCAAACAGCAAGCTGTACGCGCCTTCCCGTTGCTTCTGTAATGATCAATAAAATCGGCTTTTACTACATTTACAGTGTTCACCACTAGTCAGGCATATTTAATCATATCTGACATTAAACTATACCCATATTTCACAAAAGAAAACAGCACCGACTTTAAAGGCCACGCAAGACAAAACAAATATCTATTCGTGCAAAAAACACACAGAGATTCAGAAATCTACAGAGGCAGGGACTGTTTCAAACATTTGTGATGAATGTTCTCTCCGGCTTCTCTTGGCACACAGAGCAACTCCAAATGATTTATGACAGACAGCAAAACGTGTAAATTATTTGCTTTAGATAAACACTAGACAAATAATAATAATAAAAAAGAGGCCAAACCTCATGTCAAATAAAAAAGGGGAGTTCTGCTTAAAAAAAGAAAAATGCAACTTGTTTTAGAGCTTCAGGTTCTGACTCTGAACGCGGAGGAAGTTTTAAACCGGCAGGGTTTAAGAAACCTCCCACATTCAGAGCTTTTAAGGAATTGATTAAGGCGTAGCTTCTCACTGTTGTCTCTAATCCCGTGTGTAATGGATTCCTGCGGCTGAACAGCCTTACCTGCTGCAGCACCGTCTCTGCATCCCAACACCCACACATGGCCGACCGGCCGCCCATCGGGTAAGAACACCTGGCAGTCCTCCCCGAGCATTTCTTCCCCTCGGACCCCCAGCAGAACTCCAGCGTCCATCCACTCAGCCTTCTCGGCTTTGCACGACCAACCGAGTGATGCACCTGGGCTCTACACTTAGATGTAATCTACTGTATTCAAACAGCCATCTCCCTCCCACAGCAACTTTACGCCTCAGTGATTATGTTTTTAAGAGACGCTGAAGTTAGAATACGGCGAGGCCCTAAATAGACAGCCTGGCTGATAACATGGTGAACAGACTAAATAACAGCATCTTTCACTCTTGTTCGCTTCTTCTGCTATACATTCATTCAGCATCTGTGCTCCTCATCAGAAGCAGGCTTATTCACGGTGACGACTGGAGACGGGCGCTCGAGGCTGCAGAAGCACTTTCCTCCTTCCCTCTCTTCCAGGCGCTTTCTCTCTCTCTCTCTCTCTCTCTCTCTCCCATTCCCTCTCTCTCTTGATCGACGTCTTTCCGTCTCTCCATTTCTGCGTCTGAAAGGGTTCTCTGAAAGGCCCGAGATGAAAGGCCGTTCTCAATAGGAGCCTGATTGCACAGACAGTGCTGGCGGCCCAAGGTACAGACTTGAGTTGCCGGCTCAGAGTCGCCCTATCCTAAATGCACACACAATTAAATAAAGTTTGTGTTAATGCGAGATGCTACACTTTACTAGTCTTTCACCAACAGACATCTAAAGCAGTAGGTTTCCTTTCCACTATAGATTTTACTAAGATTGCAAAGGCACAACATTCAAATAGAAGTGCAATAAAAGAAAAGATCTAATTATATCTATTAGAAATACATAGCAGTACAAATTTCCCCTTGGCGTGAGTATGTTACAATAATAGCACATCTTTCTCTGTGCTATAATAGGTTTGGTTGCAGATCGATAAAGCTGAGCGAGGCTGCT